>NW_006239119.1:899919-935752 GCF_000226075.1 Solanum tuberosum | reverse complement strand
CCCATGGGGAAATACTAGGTCTGATGAAGCCCTTATCTAGAAGGTCTTTAACTGCTCTTTCAATTCCTTAAACTCAGCTGGAGCCGTTCTGTAAGGAGGAATAGAGATAGGCTGGGTATCTGGAAGGAGATCAATTCCAAAGTCGATTTCCCTTTCAGGAGGAACTCCGGGAAGATCATCTGGAAACACTTCTGGAAACTCATTAACTACAGGGACTGACTTAAGAGTTGGGGATTCGGAACTAGAATCCTTAACCTGAACTAGATGATAGAGATAACCCTTAGAGATTATCTTTCTGGCCTTAAGGTAAGAAATGAATCGACCCATAGGCGCTAAGCTACTACCCTTCCATTCTAAGATTGATTCATTTGGAAACTAAAAACGAACAATCCTAATTCTACAATCGACTGAGGCATAACAGGAATGTAACCAATCCATGCCTAGAATGACATCGAAGTCTACCATTTCTAACTCTACAAGATCTACTGAGGTGACTTTATGAGAGACTGTGACAGGGCAATTTCTGTATATCCGTCTAGCTATAACTGGGTCACCGAGTGGAGTAGAGAATAAGAAGGGTTCTGAAAGAGTTTCTGGGCTAACACTGAATTGGACTGCTATGTAAGGAGTTACAAAAGAGCAAGTAGCCCCTGGATCTAACAATGCATAAACATCAAGATCAAAGACTCGTAATATATCAGTGACTACATCAAGAGAATCTTCCTGATCTTGATGAGCCTGAAGAGCATAGAGCCTATTTTGGCGCTGTCCTCCACCTGTACCAGATGAGTTACCCTGTCTAGAAGGACAATCCTTCAATCTATGACCAGACTGACCATACCCAAAGCATCCTTCCTTACCTGTAAGGCACTCGCCCGGATGGTTCTTACTACATTTCGGGCAAGTTGGGTAGGTTTTGGTACCTATAACACTCCCTTGAGACTTAGAGCCTGACGCCCTACCTTTTTGATCATTACGGAACCTGGAGGATGGAACACTAGCTGATGAAGGGGCTGGAGTCGAAGACTTCTGCTGAAATTGCGAGCGATTTCCTCCACCCGATTTTTGTTGGGAATACTCATAGTTACATGTTCTTGCTTTCTTAGTCTCCTTAGTATGTTCCTTAAGCTTATAACCCTCAACCTGCTGAGCATGAGTCATGAGCCTAGAGATGTTCATGTCTCCCGACAACATAGCATTCCTGCACTCTATTTTCCCTAAGTCTGACACTCAATACAGAAACTTATTCATCTGAGCCCTGAAATCAGCAACCATGTGAGGAGCATACCTAGAGAGTTGGTTAAACTTGAGCCCATACTCTTGGACTATCATGTTACCCTGCCTTAAGTTCATAAATTCCTGGGCCCTTGCTTCTCTCAACTCTATGGGGAAAAACTTGTCCAGAAAAGTTTCGCCGAAACAATCCCAAGTAATAGGAGCTGCATTTGTACCCCTGTTCTCTTTCCACTGAGTATACCAGATATGAGCCACATCCTTAAGTTGGTAAGATGCTAACTCAACCTGATCATTCCCAGTTACTTGCATCACTTCAAAGATCTTCTTGACCTCATCAATGAAGTTTTGGGGATCTTCTCCAACTTGAGATCCTAAGAACTCTGACGGATTCATCCTAACAAAGTCTCGCACTCTAGCTGCAGCTGACCCAACATTGGCATTTATCGGAACTGGAGCTCGCTGATTGTTCTGGTTGGCCACACTCTGAGCCAACATCTGAATGGCGTTCCTGAACTCTGCATTCGACACTTCTTGATCAGGGACTGGAGGAGCTGCGTTTGCGTTCCTGGCATTCATATTTCTGGCATTAGCTCTACGAAGAGGCATAATCACTGAAACGTAGAACGTCGAGTTAGAATGTAATTTAGATCATACCTTACGCACGATAAGAGTAACAAGAAATAAAGATTTCCTAAAACACTTTGTAGCCTCCCCCTAATTAGATGTGGTGCACTTCACACCCATGAAAAGGACTCTACTTAGTGCGGCTTTTCAGACATCCTAGAAAAATTAAACCTAAGGCTTTGATACCAAGTGATCCCAAGCTAACCCTGCTGCCATGATCATGAGCATACTAAAAATAATAAACTGATGTGGAAGTTAAATCATAAATAAAATGAAAAGATGGGGAATACCCATATACTATAACTGAGATATATGAAAACTGATGAGTTTAATACAAAGAAGATATTAACTCAATACTAAGATGAATCTAACTATGTGTGAAAATAGCCAATAACTGACTAAGAACTCAATAATTATAACATTCAAGAAACACTAGGTCTAGTCCTAATAAGGGAATCAAGAAACTGACTAAAAACTAGGTACCTAATGGGTGAAAGGAACTCACTAGTGAGATCCCACATACCTGGTGACGAATTTCACGGAGAAATCCTTTGATTTCTGGGCTGGAACTGAAGAAAACTTGTTGCGTTCTTAAACTAGGGTTCTTGACTTATTTCTCCTCTTAGCATTCTAATTTTCTAAGTTTTGATTAATGATTTGACTTAGGTAAGTTCTAGTTATGTTTCTAGGCTTAAACTGACTAAAACCTCATAATTTAGGGTCTAAACAATGTAGCTTAGGGGTCCAACGAAATAGAAAAAGGACCAAAACAACCTTAACTTAATTTTGGCGATGCCCATCCACGGAATGAACGACGGTCCGTCGTTTGATCTACCAGCCGTCGTCTAGGTCCGTAGGTCAAGTCTATCCGGCAGGTCTTCACTAAAACAAGCATAACTTTTTACTTAGAGGTCGGATTTTAGCAAACTTGGTGGAGTTGGAAAGAGAATTCAATTATCTATCATATCATAGGTAATGGAACACATAATTCATTTTGTGCTAAGAGTTATGATCATTTGAAGTTGACCCACTCAACAATTTTCCTCTAACTGGCTGCTGACCCTCATCTACGGTCGGACCTACGGATCGTGCATTGAACAACGGTCTGTGCTGGTTGACCATAGTTCGTGTCAGAGGCTGGGTAAAGGATTCTCGATCCATGGACACAAACCACGGACCGTGGTCTGACCTACGGACCATGGGTCTGTCCGTGGGTCGAGACTTAGCCGATTTTCTAAGCTAGGTTTGGGGAGGGGTTGCAGTGGTGAACCAAAGACCACCAGCACGGGCCATGGTCTGACCTACGGTCTATGGATGGCAACCATGGGTTGCACCTGCAACTTCTCAAAATCTGCATTTTGGTCTATCTAGGATACGGGGTGTTACAAGTACTCAAGTTCACCTTTGAACCCAAGCCTTTCTGAAAAGATTTTCAGAATTGTGCAGTAAATTGTACTCCTCTGTTTGAAATAATCGATATTGGAACCCCATGAAGTCTGAATACCTCTTGAATATACAACTTAGCATAATCTTCTGTTGAATGGGTAGTCTTTACCGGCAAAAAGTGGGCTGATTTTGTCATTCTATCAACAATCACCCAAATAGAATCATGATGCATGCGAGACCTTGGTAAACCTGTGATGAAATCCATATTGACCATCTCCCTCTTCCATTTCAAAGGTTCTATATTCTGAGCCATACCACCGGGCTTTTGGTGTTCTACTTTAACTTGTTAACAATTCAGACACTTAGCAACACACTCTGCAATGCCCTTCTTCATACTACTCCACCAATAAACTTCTCTCAAATCGCGATACATCTCTGTGGAACTCGGATGGATAAAATATCTGGAGCTATGAGCTTTCTCCATGATTCTCTCTTGGAGTTCATCCACCCTTGGTACACAGAACCTACCTTGATACCTCAATACGCCATCTCCCCCTTGTTCATAAGCCAATATTTTTTGACTTATGAACATTTGCCTTTAATTCGAGCAAAATGGGATCTTGGTCTTGCTTCTCTTTTACTTCTGACACTAATGATGATTTAGCCCTATTCATCACCACTCCTCCTCTTTCTGTGGAATCCATTTGTCGAACTCTTAATCGTGCAAGTCTGTGCACATCCTTTGCCAACTCTTTCTTATCTTCCTCAAAATGGGCGGTACTACCCATAGATAATCTACTCAAGGCATCGGCAACAACATTAGCCTTACTTGGGTGATAATGAATACTCATGTCATAATCCTTGAGTAACTCTAACCACCTTCGATGTCTCAGATTAAGCTCTTTCTGACTAAACACATACTAAACACATATTGAAGACTCTTGTGGTCGGTGAACACATCCACATGAACACCATAAAGATAATGACGCCATATTTTCAAAGCAAATACTACGACAGCCAACTCTAAATCATGGGTTGGATAATTCTTCTCATGAACTTTCAACTGCCTAGAGGCATAAGCTATCACTTTGCCATTCTACATTAACACACAACCTAAACCAACTCTAGTTGCATCACAATATACGACAAAACCTTGAGTGCCTTCTGGTAAGGTCAACACTGGGCAGTAGTCAACCTCTTTTTCAATTCCTGAAAGCTTTTCTAACAAGCTTCAGACCATTGAAACTTCACTGTTTTTTGAGTCAACTTGGTCAAAGGGGACGAAATAAATTAGAACCCCTATACGAACCTTCTGTAATATCCATCCAACCCCAAGAAACTCCTAATATCAGTTGGAGATGTGGGTCTAGGTCAATTATGCATTGCCTCTATCTTCTAGGTATCAACTCTAATTTCATCACTGAAAACAATGTGGCCTAAGAATACCACAGACTCAAGCCAAAACTCACACTTAGAGAACTTGGCATACAACTCTCTATCCTTTAGAGTTTGGAGAACTATTCTAAGATGGCTAGCATGATCTTCCTCATTTCTTGAATAGATTAGAATGTCATCAATGAACACGATGAAAAACATATCTAAATAAGGCTTGAATACTCTATTCATAAGGTCCATGAATGATGCAGGTGCATTGGTCAAACCAAAGGACATAACTAGGAACTCATAATGACCATAACGGGTCCTGAATGCTGTCTTTGGAATGTCACATTCCCTCACCCTTAACTGATGGTAGCCTGATCTAAGGTCTATCTTAGAGAAACAGGTAGCACCCTGAAGCTGATCGAAAAGATCATCAATTCTCAGAAGAGGATACTTATTCTTGATAGTAACCTTGTTCAACTGACGGTAATCTATACACATCAGAAGGGAACCATTTTTCTTCCTTACAAATAAGACCGGAGCGCCCCAAGGTGAGACACTTAATTGAATAAAACCCTTAACAAGGAGATCTTTCAACTGTTCTTTTAGCTCTTTCAACTCTGCTGGAGCCATTCTATATGGCGGAATTGATATAGGACGAGTATCTGGAAGAAGGTCTATACCGAAGTCTATCTTTCTCTCAGGAGGGACTCCAGCTAGATCATCAGGAAAGACTTCTGGAAACTCACTCACAATTAGAACTGACTCAATAGGAGGTGTCTCAACACTAGAGTCATTAACTCGGACTAAGTGATAGACACAACCCTTGGAAACTAACTTTCTTTCCTTAAGGTATGAAATAAAACAACCCTTAGGCACTGTTGAACTACTACTCCACTCTATAACTAGCTCATTAGGAAACTGGAACTTGACAACTCGAGTTCTATAATCAATGGAGGCATAGCAGGCATGAAGCCAGCCCATACCCAGAATGACATCAAAATCAACCATCTCTAACTTAACTAAATCAGCCATGATATTCTTGTGATTGACTAAAATGGTACAATCACGATAGACTCGCTTCAGCTAATATAGACTCCCTAACAGGTGTAGAAACACAAAAGGGCTCACAAAGTTTCTCAGGAAGAAAATCAAATTTCATCGCAACGTAAGGAGTAACAAAAGATAAACTCTCTCCTGGGTCTATCAAAGCATAAACATTAAGAGTAAAGGCTTTGATCATACGAGTGACAACATCTGGAGAATTATCTTGCTCTTGACAACTCGTAATAGCATATAGGCGATATGCTCCTCCGTCTTCCCCTGAAGTAGCTCCTCTAGATGAAGCTCTGTCTGGTGGAGCAACAGATAAAGATTGGGCTCTATTGCCCTGATTCCCATCACCTTGCCAGTTTTTAGGGCACTCTTTCATGAAGTGAACCTCTTGACCACACTTGAAACAACCAGTGGAGCCATCACGACACTTATCTTGGTGGTTCCCACCACACTTAGCACATGCAGGAGCCCAGTTACCTCTTTGGGCCATACTACCCTAAGACTGCGCAGGTCTAGCTCTGAAGTTCTGGGAATTCTGCCATTATACTCACCTTTGTTTCTAGGTGCAGGTGCACTAGCAGATGATGGAGCAGGTCCCTTTTGCTATTGCTGAAAGGAAGAACGGTTCACATTACTCCTTTGCTGCCCAGACTCATTCCCTGTCTTAGCTTTCTTGTTTCTAAACTCCTCTTTATCCCTTGGCTTCTCTTCCTCGACCTGTTGTACATATACCATCAACCTTGCTATATCCATGTCCCCTATTAGCATAGCCACCTTGCCCTCTTTGCTTGATAGATGGGACAACCCAGCAACAAATAAACTCATCATGCTCCTCATATCCACAACCATCTCCGGAGCATAGTGAGAAAGTTGGGTGGACTTCAAGTTGTACTCATGAACACTTAGTGAATCCTTCTTAAGGGTAAGGAATTCTTGTACCTTGGCTTCTCTCAGTTCACGGGGAAAGAAACGCCCAAAGAACGCACTCTCGAACACAGCCCAACTCAAAACTGGTGCATCCTTGGCCCTACTTTTCTTCCACTGGTCAAACCAAGTCCTAGCAACACACTTCAGTTGATATGCAGCTAGTTCCCTCGCTCAGCATCGGCAACGTGCATAACCTCAAACACCTTATGCAGTTTCTCAACAAAATTTTCCGGATCCTCAATAGTGCTTGAACCAGTGAAGCTTGGAGGATTCATCCTCAAGAACTCATGGATCCTCAAAGTATCAGCCTCTTCCTGTCGAGCCCATCTTTGTTTCCCAACTTGGTTGGTCACCTTTTAACTTTGCATTTGGATTGCTTCCCGAAATTCAGCATTGGTGACCTCACCTTGAGGTTGTATTTCAAGTGTGTTTGGTACCCCTTGATCCTCAACATTACGCCTAGCAGGACGACCTTGGACATCTCTTCGTGGAGGTATGATCAACTGAAAGACACGCGCAAGCACGAGTTAGAAGGAAACTTTATAGAGATAAACTTTATCGCACGAAATGAATATGAAAGATCCTCAGTAGTGCTTGAACCAGTGAAGCTTGGAGGATTCATCCTCAAGAACTCATGGATCCTCAAAGTATCAGCCTCTTCCTGTCGAGCCCATCTTTGTTTCCCAACTTGGTTGGTCACCTTTTAACTTTGCATTTGGATTGCTTCCCGAAATTCAGCATTGGTGACCTCACCTTGAGGTTGTATTTCAAGTGTGTTTGGTACCCCTTGATCCTCAACATTACGCCTAGCAGGACGACCTTGGACATCTCTTCGTGGAGGTATGATCAACTGAAAGACACGCGCAAGCACGAGTTAGAAGGAAACTTTATAGAGATAAACTTTATCGCACGAAATGAATATGAAAGAAGTGAAGGAATTTCCTAAATGTTGCAGCCTCCTAATAATAGATGTGGCATGGTTCACACCGATAACTAGGACTCTATAGACACGGCTTCATAGACTCCTTAGGACTTTTGAACTCTGTGCTCTGATGCCAAGTTTTTCACACCCCGAGCCTACACCCTGGGCGGGACTGGCACTCGAGAACCATTGTTGGCCGCAAGCAAACCCTTGGCCTGGTTTAACTCATAGCGGAAGACTTAAATCATTAATACAAGAATTCAAATGCACTTTAAAACAATTGTCTCAAATATGCTTAGAACGTTTAAGGATAAACATTCAAATTAGGCAAAGTGGCAACTCAAGTCTTATAGCAAAACATCTGAAACACAAGACTAAAGGACTCATATCTAGCTATCTATGAAGCCTCTAAATACTAAGAGGGATGTCGGGACAAGACCCCTGATCAACCTAACAACTGACTAACAAAGCAATAAAAGGGAATCCTTTGGAAGAAAGGAGGCTCACCAACTAACTCTGAGTGCTCAACTGCATCAACGAAGCGTTGGATGTTGATCCTGGTTACCTGTATCTTCATCATTAAAAGATGCAGGACAAATGGCATCGGTACATTGAATGTATGAACATGCGAGGGGAAAACTAAACATAACATAAGCTTGAAAGGAATCTGAAAAGAACACTTACCTTAGCTTTACTCATCTCATGAATACTCAACTCAAATGCAAAGTAAAACAACAATAAAGGGTGCAGTTTATACAAAGCATTTAAAAACAGTTGGTCACAACTCAATGTATTAAAGAAATACAATAACTACTCAGTTTACATATAAAGTAATATAATACTGTGGGAGTTTCTCTAACAGACAACCATCACTATAAGCTAAAGTGATGATACAACGTCTCGACCACACTGCCAGAACTGTCCTATACCTTATCGTGATATAGAACGCCTCAATTAAGTGGATCCACTAGTCTATGCTAAAAAGCACTAAGGAATCATCTAAAGAATATGACCCTTTCTACCCACGATGGCTACATGATTTATGGAGACTTGAGTTATTATGAACTCGTCCCCATATCGGTGCTCAACACTACTCCCAAAATATACTCAGCTCATATGTTTTAAAAACAAAACTCTTTCTGTGATTTGAAGTAATTACTCAAAACTAGCTTAAAAGCTCTCTTGGAAATCGGTGGTTCCTTTCTTATTTAAATGTGAAAACATTTCAACTCTTGGGAATACTTAGTTCCCGTATAATCTTTTTGAAGAAATGAACTTTACTCTTACTCTTACTCTTTACTCAACTCAAAACTCAAGCCTTAAAACAAAGTTAAAACATTTGTAAAAAGACTTTGGAAGACTCTAAGAACTTTTCTTGACTTGACTCTTAACTTTCCTTGAATTGAATTGAATTATGGATTCAAGGCTCATAATCTCATGTTTGTGGATAATTTCATGGTGTTTATACATACCTTAGAGTGTAGAAATCAACTAAAAAACTGAGGTACGTTGCTAGGGAACTCAAATAGAAAGAAATGGGAAAAGGTAGAAGGCTTGGCAACCCTGGCACTCTAAGTGGCGCGGGGAGCCAGCCTTGAAACTTCAGAGTCTTGGTTGGGGCGCTCTGCCTTGTGCGGCGCCCCAGATCGCAAACTTCAGAGTTCCCTTTTGGGAGCTCTGAGAGGCGCAGCGCCCCAGCCCCCTCCCCAGAAAATCCCCAAATTTTCTTGCTCATTTTTCAACTCTTAACCCTTTAAATTCAATTTGTTCTTTCCCCAAACACTTAGAACCAACTATATCACCAAAATATGTAAGAATATACTCGAACTCACACCTAATCTCATGAATCAAACTCAAGAAACTTCTCAACAACAAGAACCCACAAGAACTTAAATAGATTTCATCAAGAACTCATAATCTTTTATTTCAAAAACACAATTACGCTGAATTGAATCATGATTGGTGCATGGGTGAACTAACCCAATGCTATGTGATCTCACATACCTCGTAGGATTGAATCCTTGGCAAAATCTACTTCCAAAATTGTAAGAACTTGATGAATTTTGAACCTTTCTTCTCCTTTCTCCTCTTTTATCTTTTCTCCAATCCCTAGCGTATTTTGGTAAAAGCGTAAATTGATATAATTATGATTAGACCTCAATTAAACTTCTAAAAACAGAATTAATTAATTGGGTATGGAAAAGACCAAAATACCCATTCAAAATCCGGATTAGACTTTCCTTATCTAAACAGCCCAACTTCAAATAGGTATATCTCCCTCATACAAACTCGAAATCATGCAAACTCGGCAGCGTTGGAAAGATAATTCAAATATCTTTCCTAAGGTATCTTGTAGCACACCTAACTCATCCTGAGCTAGGAGTTATGGTCATTTTATATTTACCCAAAACTCAGGCTCAAGAAGACCCTTGTTTCATTAAAAGTATTTATGTAGCTTAGATTATAAATAGTATACACAAGCTTCTTTAGAGTGGGAATGATATACCCAAAACTCATGCTCAAGAAGACTCTTTTTACTCTTTATTCCTTATACTTCCTCCAAACCTCCAAACTATTGACTTGATGCAAACCTCTTGACCTTCATATCTTGGCTTGGTGTGCATGCATCACTACTCTACAGCACAACCTTGAAGATGAAAGAATGGTAATCAATCCTAAATGTTTTGTAGGCTCCTATTTATGTCACGATCCAAACTACCCCTAGGCGCAACATGGCGAATAGGATCTTGAGAAACCCTAAACAAGACACTTGATATAAGCATGACACTAAAATAAATACAAGAAATAAAATGAATCATAAAGCAGAATATAAGTTTCAAACTCCAAATCCTAAGAGATACCAAAATCATAGTACATGATTAAAATGCGAAATCTACTAAGTCTAACATAAGCCTCTACTACATAGGTATGACTAGGACAAACCATGGCTCAAGAAATAAGTCTAAAAATTGAAAACACTGAAAGAACATAAAACTGATAAGTGGTCATGCCCTCGAACCATGAGGACTCATCAAACTGTTAAGCAAACACTATCAATCCACTAGTCACGGCTGGATGGAAGAATGTCAGACCTTATATTAAAAAATAATATAGGCATAAGAGATACATATGTGCCAGTACTTGGAATGTACTGAATATGGGGAATATACATAAGCATAAACATAAGCATGAAGCATGGGAAAACATGATAATGAGTGACCAAGTAAAACATGTAAAATCTTGGTAAGTTAAAGTCATAAATCATAGAACAAGGTCAATGCAATATTTGAAAACCATAACATAGGCTTTATTCTTTTGAGGAAATCATAAACTCTTTGAGAAAACCATTAACTTTTTTGGGATGTTTACTTTTAACCGACATAAACCATGTGAGCTATTACATGGAGTCTGGTGTACTACTCCCACACTGAAAAGAGAGTGTACTACTTGCCAAGGTAAGGACCATGTTCTTAAGCTAAAGTGAATCCACTAGCTATGTCCAATTGGGACAAAATCCTACTGAGCACGTAGTTATGGGAAAAGGGGATTTATACTAAAAAAACACCACCTCTACTAACGCGAGAGCCTCCATCCCAAAGTTCACTTCGTGCTAAGTAAACTCCCGACAAAAATAAGCATAATCATAATTATAATATTTGGAAGGGTAAGAATTTAGTAATACCAATCCAATCATAAACTTCATATCATATAATAACTCCTTTCAAAATCATGATTTCATAATATGTTCATAAAGACATTTATCTGAAGCATCAAAATCATGATCATCTTTCATAATGAGAATACTTCAATTGGAAGCAACCCTTTCATAAAACATATAGATACTTTATCTAAAAGCATCCTTGATTCATAAAATTCTTCAATTCATGATGTACGCATAATCTCAAAACATAATTCATAATCATAAAATAGGCATATTGTATGGGTTCATGTGAAAAACATTGAAAATATGTAGTTACGATCAAATCATACATAATAAGATCAAATATAATGAATTTAATCATAAAAATTGAAACCACAAGAAAATATGCAAAACCCTAGAATTTGGTTTGAAATTATAGAAGAGAAATAGAGAAATCTTGGGACTCAGTGGATGGAAGAGGTTCCATTGATGAATTTCACACATACATTGAAGAATCCTAGATTTTGAATTGGAGAAGAAAGCTTGAAGAACTCTAGAAGTTCTTTTGAATCCTTGGGAGAGAATTTGGAGAGAAAACCTTGAGAGATTATTTTTTGGGGGTGGGGAGGGTGGGTTGAGTAAATGAGAGGGAATAGGAGAGTTTGAAGAGTAAATTTAGTTATTGGACTTAGAAATAGGCTAGAAACAATGTAGTTTAGGTGTCAAATTAATTAAAATTGTCGAAATGCACCTACGGTCCCATGTACGATCCGTACAAAAGGCTACGGATCGTCCTAATCATCCATAGGTCCATTTACTATAGACCGAATTATTGATATCAAACCACGAGCCCAAACCTACGGTCCGCTGAACACTCTATGGCTCATAGGTCCCTTCCGTATAACCCAAGTCTAAAAGAGGTTTTAATCTCATCTCCATGGACTACGGTCTGTAAGCCTTATCATCATAACCTGAGGTATCAAAATATCACCAAGTCTAGGAACACCCTACAACTCCTTCCTACGGGATGTACACTCTCCTATGAACTGTCGTATTGGTCTATAGACCCTTATCAAAGACTTGACAATTTCAACTTCCAGGACTCCTTTTCCACGACTATCCTCTAAGGACCGTAGGACCTTGTATGTTCTGTAGTTGGCTCCATAAAACATACACCATCAAATATTTTTTTGCAAATTCCTTTCCAACTCAACTTAGCAATTTGCGAGGTGTAACAATTTATAAGTGTGATTCAAAACACACCTATAAGCAAGACTTTACTAGACATAACTTGTTGACACCCTAAGATATGGCATTGCTCTGATACCAAGTTTATCACACTCTAAATTTAGAGAAGGGCCATTGGCACCCGATGCTTTACTTGACCGAGCAAACTATTGATATTAAAACACACACTATTAAGGCCAAGCTATATAGAAATAAATGAAATGGAGAAAGTTAAAATATAAGAGAATACAATACAAGTCGCCTAGGATACTATCTAAAAGCCAAAACTAACAACAAGGCCAACATAGTCACAATCAGATGCAAATCCCATAACAAACATATACAATCCTATAAGATAAAGCATTAATAATAACTAGTCAGGTAAAGGTCCCTACATAACCATTGGTAACACAAGGCAAAGAGAATACTTTAGACTCAAACAATTGCATAAAGAATAGAGTGTATCAACCATAAACTTAACTCAACCACATACATAAGGATCCTTGTGAAATACATAACCTACATACATGAATGCAGCAGCACCAAGCACTGAAAAAGTCTATAAAATATAATGTAATGTATATGTAAATCGGTAGAATCATAGAATCAGCACGACCCAAAACATAAACCACAATACGATATATTTAGTGTCACGACCCAGACCGTCGTGATTGGCACCCACACTAACCCTCTGGTGGGAGAACCACTACAACAACCCAACTAAACAACTTAACCAAAAATTAAGGAATTTAAAGATACGGAAGCAGGTTTAAATGTCTAAGAAAAAAAAAATAGGGAGTTCCCATAAACTCCAACAAAAGTCTAACTAAACAAATGCGGAATTACTACCTAGAACCTGAAAGCCAATGTACCAAAACATCTAAGGTTCAACCATAAGTATAAACAAGAAGGGGTACAACCCTATAATAAACACAAGAAAATCTAAAGAACTAGTCTAAGTCTGAAAGGTTGACATAAACTGAAAGAGAATTCATGGCAGCCCGAAAGAACTGGCTCACCCTTGAATTCGAAGCGATCACTAATTTTTAAGCGAGGTCTGTCATAGCCGCTTGAAGATGCCCTGTACTCAACAAAGAAAGAGCAAGTGCAGTACCAGTACACAACCACAGTGTACTGGTAGGATCACGCGTCTATCCCAATAAGTGCAACATACATAAGTCATTACAACACAATAATAACATGCATACACCGAACATATACAATAACAATATCATTTACGAACAGTTTCACAATTCTCAAATGTCACAATTATGTCAAATCGATGGTCCTCTCATGGAACCCACACCCAAACTGTTAGCGTACCGATACGTGGTACCCGATCCAATGTTTATGCCGAAACGTGGCAACCGATCCCATGTTTATGCCAGAACGTGGCAACCGATCCCATGTTTATGTCAGAACGTGGCAACCGATCCAAGTTAGTGTGTCGGATTGCAACATCCAATCCATTCAACAATCCACAATCACAATCACAAAGTACACTCTCATAATCATACAATCAAGTCATGATTAATGGCATTCATCATTCATCTATCCTCATTTACAATTAGTGTGATCAATAAAGCAATATTCGCATACATACGCGTATTATAATGAAGCAAGAACAACATACATCACACCACATGAAATCACAACCATCACCTACCTCGAAACAAGCTTGAATCCCCTATGAAACTTGATTCTTCCCTTTTCAGATTCGTTCTGCTTGTTCTTGGTCTACAAACAATTAATATAACATGGAAATCAATAAACAATAACTAATTACCCGAATTACAAATAATCCTATAATCCCTAGATCAAACCCATGATCCCAATATCCAAATTAGGGCTTTTTCCACCATAATTCCCAGATCAAAACTCTCCCTCATCGATAATTACCCGCTAGATTACATTTTACGGATCGAAAAATGGGTTCGTGGAGTTAAAACCTTACCTTTAGCCTTAAGAATGGTGAAAAACTATCAAGAAAGCACATGGGGTCGTCTCCTAGCTCTCAAAGTCGAAAAGTGCAGAATAAAACATTTTTTGGGTTTATTTCTGACTTAAGTTGCGTCTGTCTCGCCACAGCAATACTCACCCCACTACAGCGGCCCCGCCCTAGCGGCATAAATTTCCACCATAGCGGCTTGCACGAAACAGTGAGCAAATTTAATAATTCTAATATCCCTATTTCACAACACACTTTCAGCCAACGACACTCAAAAACTACCCGTTCATGCTAAGATCAGTTTCGGGAGTTCTACTCACCTGAAAGCAATTTTGTAAGGTCGTACGGTTCCTTAACGTCTTAGTTATCTACTCATGTGATCAAATTCAAAATTAGATCAACCAATTGTTACCAGATTTCCCTAGACCTTACCAACTCCGATTTCATCCAAATCTGGACTAGGTTGGGAAATCCCAAGTTACTACGAAAAGAATTTCGGCCCAAAATTTTTCCCCGTTGGCTTTTCTATAACAACGGGAACCGGTCATTACAATAGGTACCAATTTACCTATCACTAGTCCCCGAGTGACAAACTTAGGAATAATAGGCTAAAGAAAGAATGGAGTAGTACCTGGATCGACGAACAATTAGGAATGCTTGTCTCGCATATCCTTCTCGGTTTACCAAGTAGCTTCCTCAACTGGACGATGCTTCCATTGTACCTTCACGTACTTAATATCTACGGTCCTCAGTTTACGCACATCATGATCAAGAATCGCAATTGGTTCCTTCTCATACTGAAGGTCTTTGTCTAACACAACTGAGTCCCATTTTATGATGTAATCCCCGTCACCATGATATCTCTTCAACATGGACACGTGAAATATCGGATGAACTCCCAATTGGTTAGGAAGTAAAGCAAATCTATAAGCCACTAGCCTTACACATTCAAGAACCTCAAAGGGACCAATGTATCGCAGACTTAGTTTTCCCTTCTTGCCAAATCTCATCACCCCTTTCATGAGTGATACCTTCAGAAGAACATTTTCACCAGTCTAAAATGCCACGTCTCTTACCTTATAGTCTGCATACTTCTTCTGTCTAATCTGGGCCGCTAAAAGCTTAGTTTGGATGTTTCTCACGTTATCTTGAGCATCCTTCACTAAATCAACCCCCAAAGTTTTCACATCTCCAGCCTCGAACCATCCTATGGGAGATCCTCTCCCATAAAGTGCCTCAAATGGTGCCATATCAATGTTGGAGTGATAACTATTATTATAGGAGAACTCACACAAAGGTAAGAACTTATCCCAATGCTCTCCAATATCAATCACACATGCCATCAACATGTCTTCTAACACTTGAATAGTCCTCTCTGACTGCCCGTCCGTCTGTGGATGGAAAGCGGTACTAAAAGTGAGTTATGTGCCAAATTCATCATGTAACTTTCTTCAAAACTTGGATGTGAATTGGGTACCACGGTCTGAGACGATAGAAAGGGGAACCCCATGCAACTTCACTATCTCTTTCACATAAACCTTAGCCAATTTTCAGCATTGTAACCTATTCTTACCGGAATAAAATGGGCTGATTTAATCATTCTGTCAACCTCTACCCAAATAGAATCAAACATCCCCAAAGTCTTGGGAAGACCAACCACGAAGTCCATAGCTATCATTTCCCACTTCCATCCAAAATTGGCATTCTTTAAAGCAAACATGCAGACCTTTGATGTTCATACTTTACTTGTTGGCAATTTTGACACTTAGCCACAAACTCTGCTATATCCTTCTTCATGCCCGGCCACCAATAAATTCGCTTCAAATCTTGGTACATCTTGGTCACACCCGGATGAATGGAATATCGCGAACCATGGGATTTTGTCAACAATTTCCGAATCAAGTCATCTATTCTAGTAACACAAATCCTTCCTTTAAAACTGAGCACACCTTCCGCATCAAGAGTGGTCTCTTGTATCTTACCAATCACAGTCTTCTTCTTAAGTTCATTCAAATTTTCATCATCGAACTGCTTGGCCTTGATCTCCTCAATGAACGTGGCCCTTACTTCAAAGCTAGCTAACACCCCACCTCTTTCTGAGATGCCCAACTGCATGAATTTAGACTCCAAGGTCTTAATTTCCTTTGCCAAAGGTCGCTTGGTTACACTCAAGCCAGCTAGACTACCCATACTCACCGTTTTTCGACCCAAAGCGTCTGCCACTACATTAGCCTTACCCGAATGGTATTGGATGGTGACATCATAATCCTTAAGTAGATCCATCCACCTTCTCTTGCTCAAATTCTGACCCTTCTAAGTGAACACATGCTGCAAACTACAATGATCAGTAAACACCTCACACTTAACACCATAGAGATAATGCCGCCATATCTTAAGAGCAAACACTACCGCTGCCAATTCCAAATCATGCGTTGGATAATTTCTCTCATGCACCTTGAACTGTCGCGATGCATAAGCTATAACATTCTTATCCAGCATTAATACAGCACCCAAACCCGAATGTGAAGCATCATAATAAATAATAAAATCTTTACCTTCAACCGAAAGTGCTAGAATAGGTGCGGTGGTCAAGAGAGTCTTGAGCTTTTGAAAACTCTCCTCACATTTTTCAGTCCATTCAAATGGTATCTCCCTTCTGGTCAAATTTGTCAAGTGAGTGGCAATAGAATCAAAGTTCTTCATAAATCGACGATAGTAGCTAGCGATCCCCACAAAACTCCTAAATTCTGTCACAGAGCTAGGCCGAACCCAATTCTTAATCGCCTCAATCTTTTAGGGATCTACCATTACCCCTTCTTTTGAAACTACATGCC
This sequence comes from Solanum tuberosum, assembly GCF_000226075.1. Classification (NCBI taxonomy): domain Eukaryota; kingdom Viridiplantae; phylum Streptophyta; class Magnoliopsida; order Solanales; family Solanaceae; genus Solanum; species Solanum tuberosum. The sequence goes on along the minus strand of NW_006239119.1, from coordinate 918,572 downwards.
CCAAAAATGCAACCGAAGTCAACTAAAATTCACACTTAGAGTAATTTCGTCATATAACTTTTGTTTCCCAAGAACACCCAGAACAATACGAAGATGGTCGGCATGCTCTTTCTCACTTTTCGAATAGACCAAAATGTCATCAATGAAGACTATCACGAACGAATCGAGAAAGAGTTTGAACACTCCATTCATCAAACTCATGAAAGTTGCAAGCTCATTAGTCAAACCAAAAGACATAACTAGGAATTCGTAGTGCCCACAACGGGTTCTAAACGCCGTCTTGGGCACATCCCCAGGCCTAATCTTTAACTGATGGTAACCAGACCTTAGATCAATCTTAGAGAAAACTGATGCACCTTGCAATTGGTCAAAAAGATCATTTATTCGAGGCAATGGGTACTTGTTTCGTGGTGACCCTATTCAATTGTCGGTAATCTATACACATCCTCATATTACCATCATTTTTCTTAACAAACAAAACTAGAGCATCTCACGGGGAAGATCTAGGATGAATGAATCCTTTATCAAGAAGTTCTTGGATTTGAGCCTTAAGCTCTCTCAATTCTGTCGGAGCTATGCGATATGGAGGGATGAAAATGGGACGAGTACCAGGTTCTAAATCAATAGAAATATATATCTCTATCCGGAGGCATACCAGGCAAATCATTAGGAAACACTTCTCTAAATTCTGACACCACAGGAATAGACTCAATAGATGGAGACTCAACCTCCATATCCTGAATATGGGCCAAATAAGCTAAACAACCCTGCCCTACTAGTTTCCTAGCCCGAATGGAGGATATGATCTTAGTTGCTTAGGCTTGTACGCCATTCCCATCTAATTTTCCCTTACCGGAATTTCTAGAGTTACAGACTTAGTATTACAATTAAGCACAGCATAATAGGGGACAGCCAAGTCATACCTAAGATTATATCAAAGTCAGTCATATCCAAAAATCACCAAATCAGCCCAAGTCTGGAAACCCAATAAACAAAATAGGACAAGCACGATAGACATGGGTGACTATGACAGACTCTCCAACTGGGGGTAGAAACATGGATGGGGGCATCAAGTATATCACAATTCATATTAGATTTTAAGGCAAATTGCACGGACATATAATAATAAGTAGAACCCGGATCAAATAACATATTAGCCATTAGGTCACAGACAAGAATAGTACATGTGATCACTGTGTCAGATGCCTCTACCTCGATGCATAACACTGAGCCCTATCATCGTGACGAACGACTTTCATGCATGGCTGCATTGTACCTCTTCCTGCGTTACCATTTCCCCTACCTCCATGGCCTCACTGATTTCCTCCTCGTCCACCTTGTGGACGCCCTCGACCATTACTACCATTTCCCGTGGGTACCACTGCTCTAGATTATTGTTGCACCGAATCCAACATGCATGGGTGGGGACAATCTCTCCTTATATGCCCAGGTTCTCTACAGTTGTAACATATACGATCAAAAGATGGCCTGCTGCCCGCTGAAGGTGTGGCTCCTTAGCTATCCTGAATCAAATTCTGAGGTGGAGTTCCAGAGTAGTTACCAGTATAAGCAGGCATAGCAGACTGAATTGGTCGGGCTGCAAGAGTCGGCCTCCCTGAACCTCTGGAGTCAGATCCCTGAAAATTGCCTGAATTTTTGGCTTTCCTGACCGTCTCGCCTCACCCCCTCCACTTTCTTCACAAAGTTTGTTACCTCATTGAAGTTTTTTCCTGCAGAGGTCATATGAACAAACAATACTTGCAACTCAGAATTTAGTCCCTTAATAAATAAACGGATCCTCTCCTTCTCAGTAGTCACCAATTGCATAGCATATCTAGACAAGGCATGGAACTTGGCCTCATAAGCAGCCACAGACATACCACCTTGCTCCAAAGCCATGAACTCATCTTTCTTGCGATCTCTCAAAGTCTAAGGCACATACTTGTCCAAGAACAGAGCATGAAATTGGGTCCAAGTAAGTAGGGGTAAAACTGTAGATCTGCATTCCACATAAGCTCTCCACTACTGCTTACCCTCACCTTGAAGCTGAAAAGTCACAAACTAAACCCCATACTGCTGGACAATTCCCAACTTATGAATCCTCTCATAGCAATCTAGGATGAACTCATATACATCCTCACTCTCAGAACCATGGAACACAGGTGGTTTCAACTTCAAAAACTTAGTCAACATCTCATGCTCATTACCAGTCATAACAGGACCCAACAAAAGACGGAAGAAAGCATCATTACCTATATTTCCATCCACCTTGGGGACAGTGATAGCAATAGGGGGATTGGTGTGAGCTTGAGTTGCTTGAACAGAGGGAAGCACTCCAGGACCAACCAATCCTTTCAAGAACGACATGATTAGTTGAGCTAACACTGGGTCTATGGGAGGAATACTTGTAGTCTCAGTCTGCACCTCTTCCTCTTTTCCTACATTCTCCTCATTCTCAACCTCGATATTCTTATTTACCTCTTCATGATGCGCAGGAGGAGCCTCATTCCTGGGAGCATCTTCAACCGGTGCTCCATCCCTAGTAGGTGCTACCCTTCCTCGGTCTCTACCCCTAACTCTTCCTCTACCCCTGCCTCAACCGCGACCTCTCGCTACAAATTCCTCAGCTGGAGTATTGACAGGAGCTACGGGTCTGACGCCGTTGAACCTAGTGTTAACCATCTACTAACAGAAGAGTGAAGGAGGTTAGAGACCAATTTGAATCGCCAGATACCAATTGGAATCAAGTTATAGAACGAAAGGAAACAACAGAAAACAGAGAGATTTCCTAAAGTCATATAGCCTCGCGAAGAAAAGTACAGATGTCTCTGTATCGTTCCGCAAGACTCTACTAGACTCATTTTGGTACATCGAGATCAACGAACCTAGGCTCTGATACCAACTTTGTCACAACCCAGACCGTCGTGATTGGCACCCACACTAACCCTCCGGTGGGAGAACCTCTACAACAACCCAACTAAACAACTTAACCAAAAACTAAGGAATTTAAAGATACGAAAGCATGTTTAAATGTCTAAGAAAAGGAAAATAGGGAGTTTCCATAAACTCCAACAAAAGTTTAACCAAACAAATGCGGAAATACTACCTAGAGCCTAAAAGTCAATGTACCAAAACATCTAAGGTTCAACCATAAGTCTAAACAAGAAGGGGTACAACCCCATACTAAACACTAAAAATCTAAAGAACTAGTCTAAGTTCGAAAGGTGGACATAAACTGAAAGAGAACTCATGGCAGCTCGGAAGAACTGGCTCACCCTTGAATTCGAAATGATCATTGATCTTCTAAGCGAGGTATGTCAATAGTGGCTTGAAGATGTCTTGTACTCAACAAAGAAAGAGCAAGTGTAGTATCAGTACACAACCACAGTGTACTGGTAGGATCACGCGGCTATCCCAATAAGTGCAACATACATAAGTCATTACAACACAATAATAAAATGCATACACCGAACATATACAATATCAATATAACTTATGAACAACGAGCAGTTTCATAATTCTCAAATATCACAGTTATGTCAAATTGATGGTCCTCTCATGCAACCCACACCCAAACTATTAGCGTACCGGTACGTGGTACCCGATCCAATGTTTATGCCGGAACGTGGCAACCGATCTCATGTTTATGCCAAAATTTGGCAACCGACCCAAGTTAGTATATCGGAATGCAACACCCGATCCACTCAACAAGCCACAATCACAATCACAAAGTACATTCTCATAATCATACAATCAAGTCATGATTCATGGCATTCATCATTCATCTATCCTCATTTACAATAAGTGTGATCAATAAAGCAACATTCGCGTACATACACGTATTATAATGAAGCAAGAACAACATACATAACACCATGAAATCACAACCATCACCTACCTCGAAACAAGCTTGATCCCCTAAGAAACTTGATTCTTCCCTTTCCGGATTCGTTCCTCTTGTTCTTGGTCTACAAACAATTAATATAACACGGAAATCAATAAACAATAACTAATTACCCAAATTACCAATAATTCTATAAAACCTAGATCAACCCCATGATCTCAATATCCAAATTAGGGTTTTTTCCACCATAATTCCCATATCGAAACCCTCCTCCGTCGATAATTACCTACTAGATTACATTCTACGGATCGAAAAATGGGTTCGGGGAGTTAAAACCTTACCTTTAGCCTTAAGAATGGTGAAAACTGTCAAGAAAGCACATGGGGTCGTCTCCTAGCTCTCAAAGTCGAAAAGTGCAGAATAAAATATTTTTGGAGTTTATTTCCGACTTAAGTCGCGTCTGTCTCGCCACAGCGGTACTCACCCCGCTACAGCAGCCCCGCCCTGGCGGCACAAATTCCTGCCATAGCGTCTTGCACAGAACAGTGAGTGAATTTAATAATTCTAATATCCTCATTTCACAATACACCTTCTCACCCGAATTCAATTATGTAAGGTCGTACGGGTTCCTTAACGTCTTAGATATCTACTCATGTGATCAAATTCAAAATTAGATCACCCAATTGTTACCAAATTTTCCTAGACCTTACCGACTCCGATTTCATCCGATTCTGGACTAGGTTGGGAAATCCCAAGTTACTATGAAAAAGTTTTCCGGCCCAAAAATTTTCCCCGTTGGCTTTTCTATAACGACGGGAACCGGTCGTTACATTTAGTCTACATAGAATCACAGCTCAAAAAAACCTCACTATATGCGCAGTTTGTATTCACTTCTCTTCCCTGACTCAAATCACAAAAATAACAAGTAGTTCAACCGTCACACAATGACCTACCCGATCCATCATAAGTTTAACATGTAACAACCACAATCATATGATAATGAATGCAGTACAATTATAATAGAACCAATTGCAACAACAAACAATCTTACTTTTCCCTACATCAGGAAACCCAATCATAGCAACTACGACACGAATAACTTATTGTCGATAACTCATAGTCAAATCGACCATCTTCTTACTTATCTTATATCGCCATAATAGAGGCCCCACACATAATCCACAATTCACAACCACAATTTAAAGCCACAATGCAGAATTATATAAAATGCAAGGCAAAGCAATGCAATGCATCTGGTGTAGGCAAACACTCTGATCCTTGCCCAAAGACATAATATGCATGTGGTATAGGTGTACATTGTTATCCCTAGTCTCAAAGGCATAAATTGCATGTTGTATAAGTGAACATATCATTCTCAGCCATAAGGGAATGAATATGCATCATGCAGATGTATGTAGATAAATAATAAGTAAATCATTTCACCAGAACAATCTCAGTTAACTAAACCGTTCATAAAAATATATAAGTCGCCATGCGGTTCGAGGCCACTAGGATATTTAACATATACATATCACTATATGGACCGATAAGACCACCATGGTATTTAAATGTATGCAATCGTTATGTAAATTGTCAAGGCTACCAAGATATCTGAATAGTAATAAATGCATGAACATGTAACAAAACAAATACTTCGAGCAACATACATATAAATATATTGTTGTTGGCCCACAACCAGCCATCAAATCGACATTACGGAACATCAAATCTCAATGGAAAGTAATCCAACTAAAAGATTGCACACAATTGTGATACACTTTCCACCGTCTAAAGCATAAAATAACAGAAATTATGAAATGCTTGCAAATTAGTAACCTTGTATGTAAATCATATATAAACTTACCTTCTGCACACCATAATCATAACAGCTCGATCAATTTTACTCATATATAGAAGAGGGAGTTGGAAAGGAAGCACACACGAGACCGTCAACATGTGTGCTTCCTGGGATTAAGTTTGAATTAAGGGGTATTTTTGGTCATTTAAGGCATCCTACTTTAGACTTCAGGCTTTAATTATGTTATAGCAACTGTTGTGTTGTGTGAACATTTTCCGTTGCAGATAAAAAAAAGTACATCATATGTAGTTTGTCTTTTCACATGTGGGTCCCACTTAAGTTAGCAACTGCAACATATATTATTATTTTTAAAAAGATTCTGTTAGTTTCACCAAGAGTGCCTTTTGATTTTCTCATTCATGGAAATTGTATTTTTGTTTGATTATTATCATATGGTATAATTTAATATAATATATAATGTAAAAATGTCATAGATACTTAGAGTAAATGTTAAAATTTTAACTTTTTGCTCGTACTGTGAATTTAACTTTTAAAAAATTATAGATCTATGATATCATGAATATCCTAATTATTTGTGTTCTTTTATCTCAATTTATATGACATCATTTTCTTATTAGACATAAGTTTAAGATAGAAAAACACTTGAAACATTTGATTTAAAAAAATTCACATATATTTATGTGCTATAAATCATCTCATTAAGAATAAGATGAGAATAAGTTAAAATTATTGTACATTGCAAAAGTAAAATTATTTTTGGGGTGAAATAAATATTTCTTGACTTGAAATAAAAGTACTTGGAGGTCATTAATATTTTATTTATTTTATCTATCAATTTGATTCAATATATCATTGAATAATCTATTTTGTTTAAATTTATCATAATATATTTATATATATATATATATATATATATATATATAAACCAACAACTAGATATAATTTCTAAAGTACAGACCATAGTAGTAAATAAAATAATTGATAACAGTCAATTAGAACCATTAACTAACCAACTAGAAAACCTTTGTAGAGAGACAAAAGAAATTAAGAAAGAATTAGGCAAGCTTAAAGACTTAACCCTTTCATGAACAGTCTCTTTTACAAAGAAGTTCTTAGGAAAACAACACAATTTCAAGCTAACCCTGAAGGATTATCAGATTATACACCACCAGGCAAAACAGACTTAATAAGTGTAAAACAAAACAATCTAATAATTTTTGCTTTATTAGAATTAAATAAAAACCTAGAGGACCAAATAACCGAAATAAATAAATAAAATATATATATTTTTTTTTTTATTTAAAAAAAAAAGAAACAAATGAATTAAATTTGTCACTCACACTTTTTGATGAAAATACAAGTTTAAAGTGAGACTTATTTTTTCATTGTATTTATGTTGGGTAGTTAAATAAGAAGGTAAAAGAATAGGAGAATAATAAAAATAAATTGGCAAAAAAAAACAGAGAACACATTCAAAGAGTAAAAGAAGGGACAATAATAATTATATAACTAAGGAACATTAAGGGGAAAAAGATAAAAGAAAATAATATGATAAAAAATTAGAGTTTAAAATATTAAAAATGAATAATATAATTGCAAATGGAAGTACAGATATTGGTATATTGATAGATGTTTCAAATGTTAAATGTTGTACTTTAATTGATCTAAAACAAAATTACTAAACATAAAATGTTGAGCCCGTGCTTTGTCTAGTGTGTATATGCAAGGGCCCAACATGTCCAACGTGGGCTAATCCCTTTTAGTACATGGTAAGTAAGTTAGCTAGAGTGTCAAAATAAAGGGTGCAAACATAATCGTAATATAGGGAAGATATTCTCATAATATTGCTTTGGTTATAATTACACAAACATGAATTTTGAAAAACTAAGTACAACATATTTTAAATGTGTATGTGAATCCATTTTCATCCATCTAAAATGATCTTCGACTTGAACCTCAAAATACAAGTGATAGGTACACCTTTGAGTATGAAAAGCTTAAACTTTTTTCTACTAAAAAATACGAACTTGCATATATATAATACAAAATAATAGAACCGATTTCTAACACGTAGTTGAGTACATAATATCACTTTTACTTCATGTCGAGAACATACAAAAGCTAGCTACCTCACGACCTGAAACATTCTTTATCGACCACTAATAAAAAGGCAAGTATGCTCTTGAAAAGTAGAGCAGAGCTTTTACGCTCCATTATTTTGAATGAAATGACATATCAAGGTTCAAAGCGTCTACACATATAAGCTATATGGCCTCCCTCTTCAATGTTTGATAATTAACAAAAGTCAATTACCAGAATGAGTAATAGCCACGCAATAGATATCATGTGACCTTAAATAAAAGATGCTCAAACCTAGTGAGATCTTGTCGATCTGCAAATATTCAAATTAATGGTTCAAATATTAGAAAGAACTGAAGTAAAAATTGCAACTCAAATATCAAGGAAAATTGCAAAATGTATATGGAGGATTGTACTTGTGAAATATTATTTGGATAAAGCTATTTTCCTTCAATTTAAATGTCCTTCCTTGTCAAACAATTTCTTCAGCACATAAGAATGTATAAGAAACAGAACAGAAAATCAAGTTTTAAGGGACAAAAATGTATTCTAGACATATTAAATTGTTTCGAAGACATAGTTATGCTCTTGGCATCAACTTGGTGTTACTATTACAAAGTAAAGACTCTTATCAAAGACAAATGATGCTATCTACTTTCCTGTAAAGAAAACTACTGAAAACCACATCATTATTGATTTAACTAATTTTTAGTGTCAAAGTTTAGCCTAATTCACTGAGAAAAGATCAAGGAAAAACAATTGAAAGTGAAATTTTATCAGGTATTTCCTTTAAAATGTCCACATATAAAAACTTTTATGGTTATTACAATAATATCTCGTAATCGTAAATATTTAAACTTTCTTATTTTTTCTATTGTTACTCTCCAACTCATTCGAGCATGATTTTCACTTGCATCACAATGCTCTCGAGATTTAACATGGAAAATCAGTTGGACTTGTCATCAAGATGATTCTGTAATAGTTTTATGTGTAATTTTTTCTATTAAAATAACTATCTAGCATCAGGCTTAGGTCAGCTCATGTTATAAAAATTGAGCTCCCTAAGAATTTTCAAACAATAAGGAGAAAAAGTACTTGTGGTCCAATGAACTTAGGTGTTGCTGCCAGTCCAACAAGACCACACTATGAATTCTCAGACAACACATAAGTTACCTGAAATACTTGATGACACAAAAACTACAAATTCCATAACGTTAGTTTGGTCCAGTCTACGTAAAATTAGTACTCTCTTTTGCCATATATAAAGCAAACACTCTCCGACGGAATTTACATTCACAAATTTCACTTTATTCACTGCAACAATTGAATTGATTTGAAGATCGTGAGCCTTGTTAATATTAACCATATTTTCCTTCGTCAATCTGCACCAAAAAATAAGCCTTAGGGTCTTTTACAGTTCCAAAAAATGATAGATATCTAAGTTAAATTCATAATCGTATTTTTGAATACTTTGAACAAAGCAGATAGTACAAAAAATTAACTACATAACCAAGCAAGTCTATTCTTATATAGAACCATATGAAAGAGTACCTCAAAGCCTCTTAATATCTTACAAGAAAAAAAGATCTGAAGTCACCTATCTACTATGCCAGAGTAACCATCAAGAGGTTTTCCTGCATAGCAAAATGGTGGAGGTTTTCCTGCATAACAAACTGGTGAAGGTCATAGGATATTAAACTACCTTTTCATATTACGCTAGTTTTCCAGTGAAATGCATAATTAGTCGGCATAGCTGAAACTCTTTTGATCATGATAATATTACACGGTGAGGTTTCTAAATGTGTTGTTTTTTTCCATCAGGTGAATACATAAGATTTGACTAATCCTAAATATTAATTATGTATATCCATAGTGGAGATTAATAGATCATTGAAACTTGTTGAAGAAATACAACACCTTTTTTTTCTTAATTAGATTTCGAATGTGTACTTTTCAGCAGCTGCAACTTCAATAGATTGCAATATCAATTTCTAATCCTCTATTATTCCTCTCTTCAATCAGATTTAATAAAAACTTTCCAACAACTAACTCTTTAGATTCAATGGCAATCTAATCCTTTATCTCACTTTTTAAAATCATTTTTTTAAATAAAAAAAAATGACACCATAACTCATGAAATCAAAATAGAAAGTTGTGGTAATATCTCCCACGACAAAGTTGAGAGCTTCTAGATCTAAATAGGTAAGGATGGCAGAGGAACTGCTAAAGCCTTTATCAAATGTCGCCAATCCATTATAAGCCTATAGAGCTTTAAGAAGAAGCCTCTCTAGACTACTTGAAAATTTTAAAATTATTTTCGCTATATCTGAAGTAATGTTAAGCTCTACTTTAAAAAAAATACAATCTTAAGACATCTCTAGTTTATTTTCAAATAGTCTAGTTATGTGTGAGATGGTCGCTCGCAACCAACTGATGAATTCGGATGCTTATGAGTGTATGTCATGTCCTCAAGTTGATCAAATATTCATAGTTACGAATAATGATGAAATGTTAACCCTCACAAATGGTATGCTATTTTAAAGGAATATATCATCAATTAAATAAAGGCAGGAAACACAAATAGCCAAAAATGATACTCTTAACAAATTAACATCTTTAAAATAGAAATAATATTTTATTTTTAAAATGGACGGACTCTTGACGCCTATCTCTCTAAATGATATATATCTTCTTTGAATAAGTAATAAGAAACTCCACCTTTCATTGGGAATTTCGTCAAACAGGTCTCGTATTTAAATAAAAGCAATGATAAGCTCATCCAACACCACTCCATAATATTAGAGACAGAGGAGAATTATCAACAACATTGAGACCTTATTTAGATATCACAACCATCCATGAAATGCAAATTTAATCATAACTATTCACACAGTTCACAAAAAGTTTATTCCTTACCTATCAATATATGTCTCGTGCAACACTATCAAGGAGCTTCATTACAACCCTTTTAATGAAGTTGGAGCTGTGACTTAGATAAAATAAATTAGTTGATCATTAGTGCTAACATTAGTCAGTTAACACTAAAAGATTCCTAACAGAGTTAGTTAGTTTGTTAGTTAGTTAATGCTTTATAGCTGTCAATAGAATAGGACTAGATGTGTATATAAGGGAGAACTTTAGTGTATTCTCCAAGTAATTCAATTCACTATGTACTGATTTCTCTTCAATGAAGATGCTTCTTTCTGTTCTCTAGTCTCTATTCATAATACATTGTTATCTGCATTTGCTATTTTGTATCATGGTATCAGAGCATTGCGGCCATTAATATGGTCTAGATTAGGTGCGTAAATGGGAGAAGAGCTGGAGAATCAATGGCAGTCGTGATTGATAATGAATTACCTGAGAAATTAGGTCACAATCATTTATTGTATTTGAACAATTCAGATACATCTGGAGTAGTTCTAGTCTCTATTCAATTGACAGGATCAGAAAATTATTCTGTATGGAGTCGATCGATGAGAATTGTCATACTTGGAAGAAACAAGTTGGGGTTAATCGATGGAAAATGCAAAAAAGAGAATTTTGGTCCAAATCTGAAGGATTTGTGGGAACATTGCAATGCAATAGTGCTCTCATGGATCATGAATTGTGTTTCAAAGGAATTGTTAAGTGGGATCGTGTATTCATCTGATGCTTGTGCAGTATGGAATGATCTTAAAGAGAGATTCGACAAGGCAGATTGTTCAAGGATCTTTCAACTACATAGAGAAATTGTGACTCTATCTCAAGGAACAAGCAACATTTCTGAGTATTTCACAAAATTACACTATGTTGAGCAGAGTTCGATTGCTTAGATCCATTTCCCAATTGTAATTGTGAAGGTGCGCGAGGTTTAGTAGAATTCATGAGCAGACAAAAGTTGCTGCAATTTCTTATGGGACTGAATGAAACGTATGAACAGGCTAGAGGTCAAATTTTGATGCTTATCCCAATTCCTTCTGTAAATCAATCATACTCGATGATGATTGAAAGAGAGAGCCAAAGGAATATGGCTACTGTTACGGGGTCAACTATGAATATGGATATTGCTGCTTTTACAACTGGAAGGAACACACAACATCCCAAGTTTAAGAAGAATTGGAATGTCCAATGTGATTACTGCAAAAACATGGGTCATGCCAAAGTCGATTGTTATAGACTCATTGGTTACCCACCAGATTTCAAGTTTAAGAAGAAATTTGGAAATCATAATGAGCATAATGTACGGGGAGGAGATCAGAGGACACAGACTCATGCTCATTTTGTGAAGAATGACACTGGAAGGATGTACAATGATGAAGGAGGACCTAGTCGAGCTGTTTACAATGAATCCCACAGAGATTTACCCAATAATAATCAGAATAGAATAATGTCTGATAGTCACATAGGGGGAGGTCCTTCTGGTACACACTCAGGAGATTGGTATAGAGGACCCGGTCCTTCTAACTATGCTCAAAATCAGTACAATCAGATACAGCATCACATGGATAATCCACAGCATCATGCTCAATTTCAGAGGTTAACTGGCAAGGAGAATATGGGAGAATCTTCAGCCAACATGAGCGATTTCGCAGAATCATCCAACATGGGAGGTAATGCCTTTGCTTCATATGCAGTTAATATATCTCATCCTCCTATAGATGCATCTAAAGAGACTTGGATCATAGACACGGGAGCCTCTAATCACATGATCTCTAATAAGAATATGTTGATAAATGAAGTGAATATTCCTGTTAGTGATAGTAATAAACAGGTTCACTTACCCAATGGTGGTTCTGTTTCAAATATTAGTACTTGTGAAGTTATTGATGGACACACAGTGAGCAATGTTCTCTACATTCCAGATTTTAGATTTAATCTAATGTTTGTTTCCAGCCTAACTAAGGAGTTACAATGTTCAGTCACCTTCTTCCCTAACTTTTGCGTATTCCAGGACCTCTCAAGTGGGAAGGTGTTGGAGATTGGTGAAGAACATGAGGGACTCTATCAGATGCAACATCAAGAACCAATCCACACTAACAACCATCCCCTTAGAGGGATGATAGCAATTAAGAATAAAGTTGACATCTTGTTGTGGCAAGGGAGATTGGGTCATGCATCCGTTGGAGCTATGAAACAACTGTTTACTCTTGATCACAATGAATGTAAACATGCTCTAGATAGTTGTGAAATCTGTCCTCTTGCTAAACAAACTAGAATGCCTTTTCCTATTAGTGATTCTAGAGCAACTTGTGTTTTTGATTTACTGCATTTAGATGTTTGGGGACCATTTCATGTACCTACTTTCGATGGGAATAAATTGTTTCTCACAATTGTGGATGATCATTCTCGAATGACTTGGGTCTACGTATTGAAGTTGAAAAGTGATGTTGTCATAGTCCTGAGATCTTTTCATCCAGTTAGTACTAACTCAATTTTGGTAAAACTATAAAGATAGTGAGGTCAGACAATGGAACAGAATTTATAAATTCAGAATGTTATTCCTTGTTTCAATCCTATGGGATCATACACCAAAAATCTTGTGTTTATACCCCACAACAAGATGGGGTGGTGGAGAGAAAGCACCGATATATTCTGGAGTTAGCTAGAGCAATTAGATTTCAAGGTTCCATTCCATTGAAATTTTGGGGACACTGTGTATTGGGTGTTGTTTATATGACGAACAGATTGCCATCTGTATTCTTATCAGGGAAGACCCCTTTTGAAGTGTTTCATGGCTGCAAAGGATCCTTAGATCATTTCAAGACTTTAGGTTGTTTGTGCTATGCAAAAATCTTGCCACCAGGGGATAAATTTGCACCAAGAGCAATGCCTGCTATTCATATGGGATACTCTGAGGTCTCTAAGGGATATGTTTTGTACAACTTGGACACTCATAGGTTCTTTATTTCCAGAGATGTGAGTTTTAAGGAAGAGATTTTTCCTTTTAAAGATCATGTCCCCTCTCATCCTGTGTTTATAGATTCTTCAACAGTTGATGCAACTGATGATTTTCAGCCAGTCATACCACCAGACCCTACCGGTACGAAAGTTGTTATTCTCACACAGCTGAGATCACCAGACAATCTACTCGTCCAAGGAAGCAGCCCTCCTAGATGACTGATTTTGTCACTAATACAGCTGTTGCATCTACTCTTTATCCTCTCTTACAGTCCTTGAGCTATGCTCATTTGTCCTCACAATATCAATCATACATCTATGCATTATTGAGCCTACATCCTATCAGGAAGCATGTTGTAATCCCCACTGGATCTCAGCAATGCAGGATGAAATACAAGCTCTGGAAGCTAATCATACCTAGGAGTTAGTTCCTTTGCCCCCTGGTAAAGTTCCCATTGGATGCAAATGGGTATATAAGGTGAAATTCAAGGCAAATGGCAATTTGGAAAGGTACAAGGCTAGATTGGTGTAAAGTTCCCATTGGATGCAAATGGGTATATAAGGTGAAATTCAAGGCAAATGGCGATTTGGAAAGGTACAAGGCTAGATTGGTTGCCAAGGGGTACAATCAAAAAGCTTGTTTGGATTATCAGGACACTTTCTCACCAGTTGTGAAGATTGTTACAGTGAGAAGTGTCTTGTCTATTGCTGCTACTTCAGGCTGGCACATTCACCAGTTGGATGTATACAATGCTTTTTTGCAGGGTGATTTACATGATGAGGTTTACATGTCTCTTCCTGAGGGCTTTTCTAGCCAGGGTAGAACTCAGGATTGGATTGTAGGCTAGTAAAGTCCTTGTATGGTATTAAACAAGCTGGCAGACAGTGGAATGTCAAACTTATTGATGCATTAATAGCTTATGGTTTTGTGCAGAGTGGTTTGGATCACTCATTATTCATCAAAAGACTTCATGGACATATTGTAGTAGTGTTGGTATATGTGGATGACATGTTGGTAGCTGGTAGTGACCTAAGGTTGATTGAGCAAACTAAGGAAGAACTACATGCTAAATTCAAAATCAAAGACCTTGGAACTTTGAGGTATTTTTTGGGGATAGAATTCAGTAGATCATCCAAAGGGATACTAATGAACCAAAGAAAATATGCCCTTGAAATGATAGAAGAATTGGGGTTAACTGGTGCCAAGCCATCATGGACACCTTTAGATATCAACTTGAAATTAACAACAGTTGAGGTACACAAAGCATCAAGAGTAACAGATGATCCTTTCTTAACAGATATAGGATCCTATCAAAGACTAATTGGAAGACTATTATATTTGACATTGACAAGACCAGACATTGGGTTTGCAGTACAAACATTGAGTCAATTTTTACAAGGGCCAAAGAAGTCACATATGGAAGCTGCTATCAAGGTTGTTAGATATGTAAAAAGAGAGCCTGCAAGGGGTATTCTGTTCAGCAGTAAAAGGGAGAACAAATTAGTAGCATATTGTGATGCAGATTGGGCATCATGTCCCAACACAAGGAGATCTGTAACAAGGTCCTTGATCAAGTATGGAAGTTCACTAATATCATGGAGGTCAAAGAAACATACAACTATTTCAAGGAGCTCAGCAGAATCAAACTACAGAAGTATGGCATCTACAGTTTCAGAATTAGTATGGATCATTACATTGTTTAAAGAACTTGGAGAGGAACTGGAAATGCCAGTGGATCTTTTCTGTGACAGCAAAGCAGCTTTACAAATAGCAGCAAATCCAGTATACCATGAGAGGACAAAACATAGAGAGATTGATTGTCATTTTATTCGAGAAAAGATACAAAAGGGGCTAATCAGACCATTATACTTGACAACACATGAACAACATGCAGATATAATGACAAAAGGGTTGATCAGGTCACAACATGAATACTTAGTATCCAAGCTAGGCCTTTTGAATGTATTCACACCAGGCAGCTTGAGGGGGAGTAATGAAGTTGGAGCTGTGACTTAGATAAAATAGATTAGTTGATCATTAGTGCTAACATTTGTCAGTTAACACTAGAAATTCCTAACAGAGTTAGTTAGTTTGTTAGTTAGTTAATGCTTTACAGCTGTCAATAGAATAGGACTAGATGTGTTTATAAGGGAGAACTTTAGTGTATTCTCCAAGTAATTCAATTCACTATGTAATGATTTCTCTTCAATGAAGATGCTTCTTTCTGTTCTCTAGTTTCTCTTCATAATACATTGTTATCTGCATTTGCTATTTTGTATCACCTTTCATGTTTTTCCCCTTGAACTCTAAATTTTTAATGTGCATTTGGAGAATTTTCAATCGCCTGACCCATTTGCAAAATGTAAGAGCGATTAAATTCTTAGAAACCCAACTTGAAATTTTAGGTTAAAATGAAAAATAAAGTAAAAGAAATCTGGTATGAATTATATTTTACTAATATAGACACTTAACAGAGAATAAACCAAAGAGAGAGAAAAAGAGGTAGAAAAGTGAGAGGGAAAGAGGAACTTACAATTGAAGTTTGCTAGAGAAAACCAATAGTTAGGAGTTCACATGACAAATCAATGAGCATAGCAAATAGGAAGCTAGCGGAGACACTTTGAAATTTTAGTGTCATTTAAATTTAGACGATGTATCAATGGTCAGATCTTCAGTTTGAATTTTGAAATTTACACTTCACTTGTAATAGAAACTAAAAATTAGGAATTCAGTACAATGAGATAATTTGATTGTCAACATCTATGTATTGCAAAGATAATTGCATAATATGAGTTCAGTATCATGAAAAATCAAGAGATAACTCAATGTAGCATAGAGATAAAATTGAAGGTGACAAAAGAAAATGATAAAGCGAACTGTACAATGCACATTGAAATAAGATTTTGTATTTTTTGTTCCACCTTGTAAGCATTAGTGTGAGTAAATGGTGTTATACGCATGGGTATAATGTGCCTAACAAACTATTTAATGGAGACAAAACGTATAAAGTTTTTCAATATCTAGTAAAATAGGCCCAAAAATGCCAATGAAATAGACGCACATGAATCCACGGATTAAATCAAACATGTTGCATGTCAAAAAAATTCCCACATTTCAAATAGAAATTAAGTGGAGAAACCCACAAATACATATTTGTTTGTCCCACTCCTAATAAGTAACATCCTTCAATTAGAAAACTACGGTAATATTCGATATTATATAAGCCAACAAGAGTGGGACTATCACAGCAAGAATTGATTGTACAATAAGCTATATAAAGTGTACTACAAATTTGGGCTTTTTTATT
Source organism: Solanum tuberosum (assembly GCF_000226075.1). Lineage (NCBI taxonomy): Eukaryota > Viridiplantae > Streptophyta > Magnoliopsida > Solanales > Solanaceae > Solanum > Solanum tuberosum. The sequence continues at coordinate 901,642 of NW_006239119.1, read as the reverse complement.
GGACATTCATTTTATATTCTTCCACTATCAACACATGTCCACTATATCTTTTTACCTACAAATCACCACTACTTTTGGTTTCTCCTCTTCTTTCCATTTCTCTTTTCTCTTCTTTATTTCCCAGTAAATTTCACTCAAGAGGGCGACAAACTATTTGAAAAGAAGCAATATTTAGGCCACATCTATTTCTTCTTGGAGCAAAATTAGATCTCACTACTTGAAAGTTTAAGAAGATACTCGGTTTCTAGCTTCTCCTTAGAAGTGAAAACTTTACATCTATAATCTTCCTACTATATATTCGCCTAAAAGAAATAATTAATTGCACCAAAAAAAAGGCAAAAAAAGGGATAAGAAAGATATCTTCTTAAACTTTCAAGTAGTGAGATCTAATTTTGCTCCAAGAAGAAATAGATGTGGCCTAAATATTGCTTCTTTTCAAATAGTTTGTCGCCCTCTTGAGTGAAATTTACTGGGAAATAAAGAAGAGAAAAGAGAAAGGAAAGAGGAGGAGAAACCAAAGTAGTGGTGATTTGCAGGTAAAAAGAAATAGTGGACATGTGTTGATAGTGGAAGAACTATATATATATACATATATATATATATATATATATTTGGGATTAATTAGAGCTACATAGCTATAATTTATTTAATAACGATTCATAGCTACATGTTAGGAGGAGGAGAAAGGCAAGTGATATCTAGAAGAGAGGCGAGAGAGAGGTTAGATACATGTTGTATTTGTTGTATCACAAATACTATTGATGCAATTGATTTGTATCAATAAATACAATTGTATCAAAAACTATTGTATTTAGACACGTGTTAGGAGAAGAGAGGCGAGCGAGTTTGGGAGAGAAAGTAGAGGCGGGCACAATTTGGGAGAGAGAGAGGGAGGTGAATAGATGTGATATTCATTGTATCGAGAATACAATTGATACAACTGATTTATATCATCGAATATAATTATATAAAATGTATCAATTAATACAATTGTATCAACAAATACAATTGGCAAAATACAAATTATCATAATATAATTGATATATATAGAATATAATTGACAAAGGATGAATACATGGTATATTTGTTGTATCAAGAATATAATTGATACGCTGATTTGCATCATCGAATATATTTGTATTATGTGTATTAACGAATACAATTGGTAGAACACAAATTGTCATAATACAATTGATATCGAATACAAATATAGTTGATACAAATTACATATTTGCCTTATTATGTGGAACATTCTTTGGGCGAGAGAGGCAAGCTATAGAGAGTAAAGGGAGAGAAGAGAGAAATTTGCTATGAAACACTAAATATAGCTACTAATTATAATTCTTTTAGGGGTCGTTTGTTTTAAATACAAGTTATCATGGGATTTGTAACGACCTGAGAGCACCTCCTAGCCGTTACATGCGTATTCGACCTCTCGGAGGTCTCATACAAGCCTTAGCAATCATTCATCGCATTCGGTAATAAAAACCGTAAGGAATTTAAACACTTTTTAAAACAAGTTCATAATACTCATAAAATCTTTCAAATGTAACGAAGTAGAATTTCTAAGTCTTATGTACCATCTTAGACACGAATAGAACATCTTAGGGGCACGGCCCTTTACAACAAAATATAAGTCTTATACAATGTCTAAGTGGAAATACTAGAAAGGTAACAACTATGTCCTCGAATATATGAGGACATACCAAGCTTCTTGAGAAGA
>NW_006239119.1:896397-896562 GCF_000226075.1 Solanum tuberosum | reverse complement strand
ATTTATCATATAAACCATTTAAAATCAACCCCACATAATAAACAATTAAAATGAAATTACTTAAAAGCCATTCATTTGGGAAGCCCCGTTAGGGACCACGCCCACTTGGATGGTCCTTGAAGGGCACCACGGTCCGTGGTGGTGCCCGTGGTCCATGGACCAGTA
>NW_006239119.1:894871-896025 GCF_000226075.1 Solanum tuberosum | reverse complement strand
GGTCGTGAACTCTTAGGCAGTGGCTGCCAAGCTTGGGCAGCCTTGGCCCTTTGGCTTAGGCTTGCCCTTTTGCCTTGGTGGCTGCCCTTCCCATGCACCACCAAACACCTATAGGTCACCTAGGCTACTAGGTCTAATGCACACCTTGATGCCCTACCATTAAACTCCTCATTCACAACACATAAAGTCTCATCTACGAAGCTATTTCACAAACGACACACTATAGAACCCTAGCTCTTGGCTCTAGTTAATCCTAATTCATTTTGATGGGTGTTACAGGATTAGTTATGATAGGATAAGTTTTGCTGGAATAAGTAACACTGGGATTAGTTATGCTCAGATTATTTCTTATTGACTGTTGGTTTGCTATATTCAAAATAATATGCATCAGATAAATTCTAAGAATAAGTTGTTTGATTACAAAAATAGTCTTCACATTATTTAGTTTTTTATATTTACTTGCAAACTTTGTGTCACAACCTAATCACCAAATCAAAACCTCAAAAGAAGACGGCTACTATCAGCATAGCTCTGGTGTCTACTTTGAGATGCCCTGAGCCTATCCTGAATCTCCCGCACCTGGTCCAAGGCCTCCTAAATCAAGTTAGCACCATGTGGCCTCAGCTTTGCAGACTCAAACTGACCAACCCGAAGAGCGATAGCGCCTACTATATAAGGCCTCGACCAGGGCCATTTGAATACTAGAGTGGTGGTAGTTGTTGTTGTAAGCAAACTCCACCAAAGTCAAGAACTGGTCCCAATGACCTCAAAACTCCAAAACATAGGAATGCAACATATCCTCAATAACCTAGATAGTACGCTCTGACTGCCCATCAATCTTCGGGTGGAAATTTGTGATAAGGTCAACACAAGTGCCCAACTCATCCTGAAAGGTCCTCCAAAAGCTAGAAGTGAATTAAGAAACGCACAGTGTACGCTCAAATTACACCTCCCTAAAGAAGCATAAGCGATTGTTATCAAGTAAAGAACCCAACTTGTAGGTTGGGGTCGATTCCACGAGGAAAATGGTTTAGACTTTACTTTAACCAACAATTATATTCAATTAGTCAAATTACTTCCAGAAACAAGTAATTAAAGGGGGGATTTGTGAAACAAATTGTAAGAACTTCAATAAATAATCAGTAATCAAAAGT
>NW_006239119.1:894202-894694 GCF_000226075.1 Solanum tuberosum | reverse complement strand
TGGTCCGGCATCTAGAGAATTTCACCCCGCACCTTGGTCCGGCTACGTGTGTATAATTTGTACGTGAAATGCATTAGAAATACCGTGAACTCACGGTATATCAACACCTTCAACTTAAATTCATTGTTTGTCCTCAGACGACACACTAAGACTCTAAACGACACTTGTATAGAAGCAAGCATTTCAAGCACAAGCAATCTCATGGCTCTGTATCCCACTCACTTTCCGGGTGCAAAATTTGTTCTCCTAGACTCGATAAGCTAATTCATGCAGATCAAACCATGACAACGATCGACCAACCAACACACAACATACACTATTTCACTATCACCAAAGTACCAACTTTCCGACAATGTTACCAGTCCCCTTGCTTCAAACGAAATCCCTTTTCTTTCACACAATGACTATGAATTTGAGTACAAGGATTCATTGTAGCTCTTTATATATTTTCCTCAACCATGGATGTGACTTTAGACTTTGTAGCTCTTTATA
>NW_006239119.1:884592-885250 GCF_000226075.1 Solanum tuberosum | reverse complement strand
GAAAGAATTTAATAAGTAATCAGTAATCAAAACTCAATTTTGGTTGTTATCAAGATGAGAGAATTAACTAGGCTATACGTGTTCCCCACAAGCTCATAACGCAGTAATCCTAGTAATAGCAATCATTTCCTAGTGTACTACAGGCAAAGTGATAAGTTAGGTATCTCTAAATCCTTGGTCCGGCATCTAGAGAATTTCACCCCGCACCTTGGTCCGGCTACGTGTGTATAATTTGTACGTGAAATGCATTAGAAATACCGTGAACTCACGGTATATCAACACCTTCAACTTAAATTCATTGTTTGTCCTCAGACGACACACTAAGACTCTAAACGACACTTGTATAGAAGCAAGCATTTCAAGCACAAGCAATCACATGGCTCTTTATCCTACTCACTTTCCGGGTGCAAAATTTGTTCTCCTAGACTCGATAAGCTAATTCATGCAGATCAAACCATGACAACGATCGACCAACCAACACACAACATACACTATTTCACTATCACCAAAGTACCAACTTTCCGACAATGTTACCAGTCCCCTTGCTTCAAACGAAATCCCTTTTCTTTCACACAATGACTATGAATTTGAGTACAAGGATTCATTGTAGCTCTTTATATATTTTCCTCAACCATGGATGTGACTTTAGACTTTGTAG
>NW_006239119.1:878077-884245 GCF_000226075.1 Solanum tuberosum | reverse complement strand
GGAAGGTGAGTTCGGGGTTTAGAAAGAAATGGTCTAATTTTAGGCTCAAAGCATTTGGTTCAAATGGAGCATTTATTTCATTTGGTTGGATCCTTCTTTTAGGCAATTTGTGGACTTATCAGAACAAGGGCCTATGATCACTTCCTAGCCTCTAGAGTGAATTGTCTTAGCAGGACTAACCAGACAAGTTCTAGTTTTCACAAAACTGTTTGAACAATCAACTATTCTCACACACTCTTGCCACATAGTTTCATTATCAGATGATCAGATTACCCAGTTCAAGTTTCAGCCTAAGTCATGCCATCAAGTTGATTCATTATCATGTCATACTCAGAGCCAACATATTTAACTTGTCTTAGCCTACCAATTCTAGCAGATATCAAAAAATTTGGACGGGTATATTTTTCATAAGCCATCATGCTTCATTCTTTTTCATGCTTCTACACATACGATCCTAACACATACCGGTTCAACAGAAATTAAATAGTGTCTTGGGGAAAAAGAACACAGGCAAGAAAACCCCAAGAGAGGATTTATGAGTTGGGTTACTCAGACTGCACCCTATCACTCACAATCCATTTTAACCCACCCCCAACAAAAATAGATGTGATTGTCCCCAATGCATACAAAAATAGTAAAAGATAATGGATTGGGTGAAGCAAACCTGTGGCGCATAGCGCCGAAGAATCATGAACAAGCGGGTGGGTCCGGTTTCCCGGAGCCCGCTGGAACCATACTTGGGTCACCCTCAGTAGTGCCCACATCATCCATCATAGCACCCTCAGTAGTGCTCTTGGTCACTCTAACTGCACCATAAGTGGTGCTCACAATGTCCCTTACAATAGGCAGGACCTATACAACTAGGGCAGAACTCGATGCCCCTGCAACACTCTCACGCACCCTCCGCTGGCGCAACTCTTCATCTAAAATAGACACGTTTCTAGCCTCATTTTCCTGCCTACGCTGTCTCTTTTGGGCTTTTTCCTCCTCAGTGCGACTAGAACGGTGCCTCTTACCTTTCGTATGTGCAGGCTTAGTCCCCTCCTCGGCGGTCCCACTGAATAAAGCATCCAGCACCGTATCATCAGCCAACACAGTAGGTGCAGCCTTAGGTTCAACTGTAGAGGTGGCAAGAATGGCATCAACGTCGGCCTGGAGACTGGCTAACTCGGTCTGAAAAGAGGATAGACCTATGGTAGAGGCTGGTCACTCGAGGAATCTCAATTCAAAGGCATCGAGACGCTTATTAACTTCCTGGATCTTCCGGTCCAGCATGCCCTCCATCCTTCGCTCTATTCGGGCCTCGAACTCGGCTATCGACTTTTGCATCCAAGGCTGGATGTGATGCAGCAGTGTAGCCATCTGAGCCTCTAATTTCTGTGCTCTGGTCAACAAGACAACAGCAACTCCTAACGGTGGTGTGGACCGGGATGAGCTAGGAGCCCTACTAGCGGCCTGGGAAGAGGAGGCCGGGACAGTATCGGTGTGATCTGCTATAATGGGGTCACCGCCATGTGCCTGCCCCACCGTGTCTGCAAGATCTGCGCCCAAGGGAGGTACTTCAACCTGGGGCTCTCTGCGAGGTGCTGCCACATTTGCCTCATCTCGAATGAGGCCTATATCCAAAGTCCCTGTGGGGTGGATCAACCTATCACAATTCCAGATTGGCACCCCAGAGTCCCTGCACAATTGGAAAATCAAACATGGAAAGGGGTAAGTAGTGGAGGTCTTGAATGCCCTCTCGTGAATCTCTTCCATCAGCATGTGGGCAAAGTCAATCTCCAATCTTGCTACTAATGTTGCAACCATGATCGCTCTGTCCCATGTGATTTGGTTGTCAGCTTTTGTAGGAAACACCTTGTTACGCACCAACAACCAGAAGAACTTGGCCATAAAATTTAATGTGACCTTATGGATACCCAACTGTGGTGTGCTCTGTCCCATGTGATTTGGTTGTCAGCTTTTGTAGGAAACACCTTGTTACGCACCAACAACCAGAAGAACTTGGCCATAAAATTTAATGTGACCTTATGGATACCCAACTGTGGTGTGACGACCCACTCTGCACGCTCGCCATCTGCAGCAATGTACTTATCCAACCATAGTATAACAGCCTCTCGCTGCTTAGCATTCCTCTGGAAAGTGCCGCTCCGCACGCTGTCCCATCTGTAATCAAACTCCGTTGTGTTTAGTGACCAAGAGTGACCCATGGTAGGACCATAGAGAAAGCAATTGATAGTGGCATGTGATATGTCCACCGGACAACCTCAGACCATAGTGGAAGTGAGAGGAATTGGGCTATGGGCTTTGACTGCTTGGAGTTCGAACCACGGAGGGTGGCAACATAGGAGGCGTAGAACTCCCGCACAATCTCCTCGCTATAAGTCCCTGGGTCTCGATCCATCCAGTCACACTTGTGAAGGTTAAAAAGCCAGTGGATGTCAGGGACAGTGTGCAAGCTCCCCGTGAGGACTCTGCGCTCCTCTGTAATAAATGGGGCCATCTTCTTTTTGTCATTTTATCATCTTGGCATCCCAATAAATTTGCTACTAGACCTCAACACACTATTTGTTTGGCTCGCCGGCCACTGGAGTAGGATCTTCATTCCTTTGTGCTGGTACTGACTCTGAACTAGTGGCCTCATCAGACGAGGTTGCTTGTTCATTCTAGCCGGACCTTGAAGCTGATTTAGCATTGGACCCCAAAGCATGGGCAGATTCGGACCCCAAGCATGGCTGGACTCGGAGCCGGACGTAGAACCAGCCTCGGAACCGAAAGCAGAACCAGTCGGTGACCCGATCAGTTGTTCTCCTCATCAAACTAGAGACAGTGACTACGTTGGTGACCACCTGTCGGGACGTATTCCGGGTAGCCCGAGGTGTTGTAGGGGATGTCCTTGTGGCTAGTGGAACATATATTGGATCCTTTTCTGTGTCCGTGTCTTCATCGATTAACCTGAAGCTAGGAGCAACGGATTTTGACTTGCCCTGTTTTGTATAGGTGACTAGCTTCTTGGGTGCCATCGTACCTGTGGAAGCATTATTAGTGCCAAAACTAACTACAAACACACTCGAAAATATTTTAGAACTAAAAATAAACAGCAGTAAAGACCCAAAAAAATTTCAGACAGTAGCTACAGTGGTCATCCACGGTGGGGACCTACTGTCCGTAGACTGATCTACGATCCGTGGAACCCTTCCGTGGATCAGAGGACCAACAATATTGGTCGCAGATGGAAACCACAGATGTGCAGAACGGTCCGTAGATTGATCTACGGATCGTAGTCCACATCCGTGGTTTCACACTTGATGAAATTTTCAAGTGCATCCAACCACGAACCTAATCCACGGTCCGTAGATTGGTCTACGGCTCGTAGATTGGTCTACGGCCCGTAGATTGGTCTACGGCCCGTAGATTGGTCTACGGTCCCTAGACGGGGTATCGTGGATGTGATATGTGCCAGGTTTCAGCAATTCTTTATTTTCAAGCCCACATGTTTTACCATTTTCAACAGCATCCTAGTATAACCATGCATTTCAACATTTAATCATGCTAGTTCCTCATTCTAAGGGTTCTAATTACTCAATTGGATAATTATTTCATACAAGATTTGGAACCCTAAGTCAAAACTTACATATAGACTAGCATTAAGAAAGGTTTAATACACTATCAAGGCGACACAATCACAATCTATCGTCCCAAGGGTTTTTAGTACTTAAATTGTAGCATGTAATTACATAAATTTAATTACCCAAGGTCAAGACCCGACTCCCGACTCTCTCTATTCAATCTATGAACCGAAATTCAAAGTGAGGGGAAAGTCTATTATCTTACAAGCAATGAGGAGTGGGGTGATTGCGTGATGACACTAAGTTTTGCTAGACCACACTAAATACCTAGTTGTGCCGAACCCGAACACCGGAGTTTTGAATAAGGCAGTTGAGAGGGATTGGGAAATTTTTGGGATGAGTGGAGGTTGGAGAGGAAAGGGAATTTAGGAATTTGGGGAAAAGGAAGGGAAGATTAATTGGGGAGTGATGGAGTGATTTAAGAAGTTTGGGAAGTTATGAAACAGTTTGGGAGTAAATGGAGAGAAGTGGAATGATCTAAAATTGGGGGATTTTAAATAGGAGGGGTTCGGGTCGGGTCAGGCAGCATTAGGGCTTTGGACCCACGACACCCCATCTATGGTCCGTGGGTCGATCTACGGTCCGTAGATCACTCTTACATTTGGAAAACTTTAGGGGCTTACCTGGGATCTACGGACACCATCCACGGTTCGTGGATGTATCGACGGACCGTCGATGGGGTCCGTAGACCTCCGCACCAGACCATTTTCTGTAGATTTTTCATAGTGTACCTGCACATGTAGCAGCCATTCGGCTATTCTTTTTACATTTTCGGGACACTTTTTAGACACGGACCCTATGCTAATTCTAGCCAACGCTAAAAAAACTAAACATCTATCTAATTAATACAGAGAATCAACTAAACACAGAAAACTGCTAGATGGAAAACAAAAACCTATCGTTGGGTAGATTGTACATCTTGGGTTTCCTCCCAAGCAGCACTTGATTTAACGTTGCGGCACGACGCAGGCCTCTTGATTACTCAGACTTCATCAAGATGATAGGCCTCCACAACTTCTTGCACACTTTCTGCGTTTCCCATATAGATCTTGATCATTTGCCCGTTAACCATGAACTTTGTTCCGTCACTGTTCTCAAGCTCAACCGCTCCATGGGGGAGCTTTTTGTAAGCAAAAATGGCCCGGTCCATTTGGATTTGAGTTTGCCCGGAAACAAGCGCAACCTAGAGTTGAATATAAGCACAAGATCACCCTCAACAAATTCTCGTTTTTCAATTCGTTGATCATGATACCTCTTCATCTTCTCTTTGTACCAGGCTGAACTTTCATAAGCTTTTAGGCGAAACTAATCAAGCATATTCAAGTCATTCATTCTTTGATTAGATGTGGTGCCCCAATCCAAATTTAGCTTCTTCATCGCCCACAAAGCCTTATGCTCTAGCTCTACCGGTAAATGACAAGATTTCCCATATATAAGTTGGTAAGGAAACATATATATGGGAGTCTTGTATGCAATGTGATAGGCCCACATAGCATCATCAAGCTTCCTTGACCAATCCGTTCTATTTAGCATTAACACTCTTCGCCAAAATCTGTTTGATCTCTCTATTGGACACTTAACCTTTCCCATGTAGCAGCCTTATTTTAACTCTATACTTTCTCAACAATGATGCAAACATTCGGTTACAAAAGTGAGAGCCCACATCACTAATAATTGCACGTGGAGTGCAAAACCTTGTGAAAAACATTCGGTTAAGGAATTGAACAACACTTTTACCTTAATTATTAGGTAAGGCCACAGCCTCTACCCATTTCGAGACATAGTCAATAGCCACAAATATGTATTTGTTCCCATACGAACTCACAAGAAGGTCCATGAAATTGATTCCTCATACATCAAACAACTCAACCTCTAGAATAGGAGTGCGAGGTAATTCGTGCCTTCGCGACACACCTCCTTGCTTTTGGCATTGAACACATTTCTTAACAAGGGAGTCGTCATCTTGATACAACGTCGACCAATAATAACCACTTTGAAGTACCTTCGCAGTTTTACGTACTCCACTATGGTGTCGACCCACCGGTGACGAGTGGCAAGCATCAAGAATAGCATCTATCTCAAACTATGAAACAAACTTTCTAATCATGTGGTCCGCTCCCAAAATAGGTAAGGTTCATCCCAAAAGTATTTCTTCACATCATGCATAAACTTTTTCCTTTGGTGAAAAGACAAGTCCAGGAGCACCAAATCGCTTGCCAAAGAATTAGCAAAGTCTGCGGACCAAGGAATCAGATCATGAGAAGCAACCAATACATGTTCATCTGGAAAGGCATCATTAATTTCAGCCTATCACCAAGCTTTAGCATAGCCTCATCCTCTAATCTGGACAAGTGATCGGCAACTTGATTTTCGGTCCCCTTTCTATCTTTTACCACAAAATCAAACTCTTGCAGCAATAATACCCATCTAATCAACCTCAGCTTTGCATTCTTCTTTGCCATCAAGTATCTCAATGCAGAATGGTCAGTATGAACTATGACCTTGGTACCAAGCAAGTAGGATAGAAATTTCTCGAATG
>NW_006239119.1:875755-877958 GCF_000226075.1 Solanum tuberosum | reverse complement strand
AACTTCTCCTTCAACTCTCCAAATGCTCTAAGACAAGCATCATCAAAATAGAACTTATACTCCTTCTCGAGCAATTTGCACAAAGGATGTGCAATTTTGGAGAAATTATTGATGATTCTCCTATAAAAACCTGCATGCCCAAGAAAACTCCTAACACCTTTTACAGAGATAGGCGGGGGAAGTTTTTCTATTACCTCAACTTTCGCTTTATCTACCTCAATGCCCTTCTCAGAAATTCGATGACCTAGAACTATCCCTTCTTTCACCATAAAGTGGCACTTCTCCCAATTTAGTACCAGATTGCAATCTTCACACATTTTCAGTACCTCAGCCAAATGATTCAGACATCGATCAAAAGAATCACCTACCACAAAGAAATCATCCATAAATACCTCAATAGTGTCCTCCACCATATCAGAGAATATTGACACCATACAGAGCTGGAAGGTTGTTGGAGCATTGCACAACTCAAAAGGCATCCGTTTGAAGGGGAAAGTCCAATAAGGGCAAGTGAAGGTGGTCTTCTCTTAGTCCTCCGAAGCTATAGAAATCTGATTGTAGCCCGAATAACCATCAAGAAAACAATACCAACCCTTACCAGCAAGTCTATCGAACATCTGATCCATAAATGGCATAGGGAAATGGTCCTTTTCTGTCCAAGCATTTAGCTTCCAGTTGTCCATGCAGACTCTCCATCCAGTCACGGGCCGCATCGGAACAAGCTCGTTTCTCTCATTAGGCACCACAGTAATCCCACTTTTCTTGGGCACATATTGAACATGGCATACCCAACTACTATCTGCAATGGGATAGATAACTCCAGCATCCAACCACTTGATGATCTCCTTTTTAACTACCTCTTGAATAGGTGGATTTAATCTTCTTTGGTGCTCAATACTAGGTTTGTGATCTGGCAAGAGTTAGATTTTGTGGGAACAAATACGAGGAGGAATCCCAATAATATCCGCAATAGTCCACCCAATAGCTCGCTTGAACCTCTTTAACACAGTCACCAAGCACTCTACTTGTCTCGCATTTAGATCTGCCGCAATGATGACCGGCAAAGTGTTATCTCTCCCCAAGAATACATACCTCAAATGTGGTGGTAGAGCCTTAAGCTCCAATTTTGGTGCCTCCACAATAAATGATCTCGCTGGTGGAGACTCGCGATTCTTCATGTCTAATTCATACTTCTTTTGTTTTGACCGATATTCACACCTATCTAATGCAGCTACCAACTCATCGTACTCTTCAATACCATCACTATCGAAATTCATCATAACTACTGCTAGTGCCTCAATACCGAGTCGCTCTTCAATTTGCACTTCTGTTCCACTCTCAACTCTGTAAGTTATAGCAGATACCGTTTGGATTTCACCACTTTGCTTCATGGACCTACAAATATTGAAAGTTGCTTCTTCATTGTTCAGCCTTAACTTCATCTGTCCCTTCTCCATATCAACAAATGCACGACATGTGGCAAGGAATGGTCTCCCAAGGATGATGGGAACATCAAAATCAACCTCACAGTTAAGAATCACAAAATCCGCTGGAAAGATAAACGACTCCACTTTTACTAGCACATCATGGAGTACACCAATGGGCCTTTTCACGGTTCGATCAGCCATAAGTAGCCGCATCGTAGTAGGCTTTGGATCCCCTAGACCCAACTTCTTATAAATAGACAATGACATGAGGTTGATGCTAGCACCAAGATCACACAATGCCTTAGCAAAGTGTAACAACCCTATAGTACAGGGGATCGTGAAAGCACCAGGGTCTTCCTTCTTCTGCACAAGAGATCTTGTAACAATAGCGCTATAATGTTGCAATCAATCATCATCTTCAAAACTCACAAACCTTTTCCTTGTCACCATATGTTTCATAAACTTCGCATACCCGGTCATTTGCTCCAAATCTTCTATCAAAGGAACATTGATGGAAAGTTGCTTCAACATAGTAATAAACCTGCGATATTTACCATCTTCAGTCTTCTTCACTAACCTCTGTGGAAAAGGTGGTGGAGGTCTAGTAAGGGGACCACTTTCTGAGATATCTCCGCTTCTTTCTCCCTCGCATTATCAGATTCTTCACTAACCTCTATCACATCATCTTCTTTTCTAATCTCAACATCCACCACAGACGACATAGGTGGATCTATGGTTTGCTTACCCCCTCGAGTAGAAACTGCCATACAATGACC
>NW_006239119.1:863890-866275 GCF_000226075.1 Solanum tuberosum | reverse complement strand
CCAGGTATTTGCTCCAAGGCTTCTATCAAAGGGACATTGATAGAAAGCTGCTTCAACATGGTGATAAACCTGCGATATTTACCATCTTCAGTCTTCTTCACTAACCTCTGTGGAAAAGGTGGTGGAGGTCTAGTAAGGGGACCACTTTCTGAGATATCTCCGCTTCTTTCTCCCTCGCATTATCAGACTCTCTTTAACCTCTACCACATCATCTCTTTTCTAATCTCAACATCCACCACAGACGGCATAGGTGGATCTATGGTTTGCTTACCCCCTCGAGTAGTAACTGCCATACAATGACCATCATTCTTTGGATTCTGGATGGTGTTGCTAGGAAGAGTGTCAGGTTGACGTGGGTTCACTGTAGTAGACAACTGAGTCATTTGCTGCTCTAGATGCTTTATTGACACTGCGTGGGAATCAACCTTTTCACCAATACCAGACAAGTCGTTTCTCATCTCCTTCACATTCTCATCAGTTGCATCAAACCTCCTCATCATCTTCTGCATCATATCTTCAATACGCGCCATATTGCCTCCAACTTTTCTAGTACCGGATTTTGCATCAAACCTTCTCATCATCTTCTGCATCATATCTTCAATGCGCGCCATATTGCCTCCAGTTTCCCTAGCACCAGATTCCCGATTTTGAGGGGGAACATAAGGTCCAACCCGATCGTTTCTGTTGCCATAGTTGTTTTGGTTGTAGTTGTTGTCGCGATTGAAGTTCCCATCCCTGACATATTGACCCTCTCGATTGTAATTGTCATAGTTCTGACCTTGGTTTCCTTGACCTTGACGCCAATTGTCCGTGTTGGATCCTTGGGCGTTTGGTCGGAAACCCCCCGTTTGATCATTCATCGCATAAGCACCCTCTTCATAGTAACATTCTTCAATTAGTGGTGGATTTCTAGTCATGTAGTTCACAGCATTTACCTTTTCTGCACTTCCGCTCACATGCTTCAATACCAACCCTAACTCGGTCCTCATATGAGCCATCTCCTCACGAATCTCATCCGCAGACTGGTTGTTCGTAGTTTGAATGGAAAATGTGTTTCTCCCAGTATCCGACCTCCTAGTGCTCCATGCTTTATTGTTGCGAGAGATTTTCTCCAGCTTTTCTGCAATCTGCGTGTATGTGCACTCACCATATGATCTTCCAGCTATAGTATCGAGCACTGCTTTATTGTTGTCATCCTGACCTCGATAGAAATATTCCTTTAACGACTCATCATCATTATGGTGATTCGGAACACCTCTTACAAATGCAGTGAATCTGTCCCAAGAGCTACTCACAGACTCTCCAGGTAATGCTACAAAATTATTGACCCTATCTTTGTGATTGAGCTTCTTGGACACAAGGATAATATCTTGGTAAGAACACATCCCTCAGTTGATCCCATGTATAGATTGATTTATAAGGAAGCTCAGTGAACCATATAGCAGCATTGCCTGTCAGTGATAGAGGGAACACTCACAACCCAATGACATCCATATCTAAGTCTGGTTGACCTACACAGCTTTTACAAACCACCTTTAACTTGTCTATGTGAGCATGTGGGTCCTCTGATGGTGACCCCGAGAACAAGCCCCTAGTTGTAAGCATCTGCATCAAGCTGCTGGTCACTACAAATGTGTTCCCCGGAGGCAAAGGGGGTAAGACAAGAGGCCCATCTGAGTAAGCAATATTGACGTTGCCCCTACAGTTGTCATGCAGTCGTGGGCCTGGTGGGTCATGCGCCCTCAATGCATCTCCCAATTGATTTTCAGCTAGAACCCGGTTGTCCACACCAACAAACCTCGGAGGTTGCAACTCAACTTCATCACCTAGATTGCCTCCGATAGGATTAACTTGAACTCCTTGATTGTTCATTCTTTGCAAAGTATGTTCAACTCTGGATCGTAAGGAGTAAGTGGTTCACCATGGCTCCGTATACTTGGCATACACTAGAGTCAGAACCTGAGAGAGACAAAAATAAAAGAAAAAGTAAAATTAGGAAATATTTGACTAACGTTCAATAATGTAGTTAAAATAAATCTCAAATCCAAATTCCCCGGCAGCGGCGCCAAAATTTGATACGCTCAAATTACACTTCCCTAAAGAAGCATAAGCGATCGTTATCAAGTAAAGAACCCAACTTGTAGGTTGGGGTCGCTCCCACGAGGAAAATGGTTTAGACTTTACTTTAACCAATAATTATATTCAATTAGTCAAATTACTTCAAGAAACAAGTAATTAAATGGGGGGTTTTGTGAAACAAATTGTAAGAACTCAATAAGTAATCAGTAATCAAAAGTCAATTTTGGTTGTTATCAAGATGAGAGAATTAACTAGGGTATACGTGTTTCCCACAGGCTCATAACACAGTACTCCTAGTAATAGCAA
>NW_006239119.1:859103-863818 GCF_000226075.1 Solanum tuberosum | reverse complement strand
AACACTATTCAAGAATTGCTTAGTTACTATTCATACTTTGTTAATCGCTCATGGTTCCCACAACCCTAGTTGTGGAGTTTAGTTATCCATAATCATATGAACACAATTCATTGTTTTAGATGAAAGAATTATGAACTGGCGTAAGAAGAATAATAAACTCAAAAATTCAACTTAAATTACAACTCCAAAATCTTCAAAACGATCTTAGGAAATCAATAATTGCTAAAGTTGCAAGTTAATCTCCCAAGTCAAGAACTAGAATAAAAGTAATCAAATTCAACCTCAAAAATGAGGTTTACATGCCCTATTTATAGAAAACAAGTCTTAAATTAAAAGGGAAACAAAATAAGGAGAGTTTGTTCAGGCACGCGTCTTCATTCCACAAGATTGACTCACAGACTGTCAATGGCTCTATGGTCCATGAGTCCCTTCCGTTAGCCAGGACTTAGAAAATATTTTAGCTTTCAAAAATCAGCTTCTCTGAACCAAACGACAGAACTGCAGTACGGACCATAGATCGATCTACGGTCCGTCAATCCCTCTCTGTAGCTCCACACTTAGAATATTCAAAAATCAGGTACTGAAACCCTCGCAGTATCAATCTACGGATCAACAGGACGGTCCGTAGATCAATGGTCACCGTGGTTCCATACTTGGTCAGATTTCCCTGATTTGCCTTCCATGCCTTAGCGTCTGATCTACGACCACCATCTACGGAGCATCAATGGACCTACGGTCCATAGATCACCTCTGTAGATGGCCTTTTCTGCATTTCTTTCAGCTGTCTCTTTACTTCCGCGCCTGAACATCTTTCCTGCAAAATATGATAAAAACACATAAAAACCAATTCAAAAAGGCCCTAGACACACACACAACTTGTAAGTGAAATGTATTAAAAATACCGTAAACTCACGGTATATCACACACCATAAAGATAGACCACCACTCGAATATAGATACGATTTAACCTCTCAGTGTTGAATGAACACTAAACACGAGGGAAGTGTGCTGATATGATCAATCGATCAATGATGACATAAATGTTGTCAACACCTCTAGAACTTTGAGGCAAACCCACAACAAAGTCTATAGTGATGCGATCTCACTTCCACTTCGAAATATGCAACCTCTTAAACTTGCCACCAGGCCTCAAATGATCGGCCTTCACCTGTTGGTAACACATGCAATGGGATACATAATCTTCAATATCTCTCCTCATGCTGCCCTACCAATAGTGTAACGACTTGATTTCGTCGTTATGCGAAAGCCGACAGGGAAAAATTTTAGGCCAAAAAACCTTTTGGTAGTAACTTGAGAATTCCTAGCCTAGTCCAAATTTGGATGAAATCGGAGTCAGTGAGGTCTAGGGAGATCTGGTAATTAATGAGATATCTAATTATGAATTTTATCTCATGAATAGATAGCTAAGACATTAAGGAAATTGTACGACTTTACGAAATTGAATTCGGGAGAGTAGAACTCCCGAAACTGATCTTAGCGTGAAAGGATAATTTCTGAGTGTCATGGGATGAAGGTGTGTTGTGAAATTGGGGTTTGGAATTATTAAATTTGCTCAATGGTTCCGTGCAAGCCGATGTGGCAGAATTATTCCCACCAGGGCGGGGATGCTATAGCGGGATTAGGACCGCCATGGCAGGGCAGACGCGACTTAAATCGAAAATAAACCCCAAAAATGTTTTATTCTTGACAGTTTTCCACCATTCTTGAGGTTAAAGGTAAGGTTTTCACTCCCCGAATCTGTTTTTCGATCCGTAGTTTGTAAATTCGTGGGTAATTATTGTTAGGAGAGGGTTTTGATCTGGAATTTATGGTGGAAACAACCCTAATTTAGATATTGGGATCATAAGTTTGATATAGGGTTGATAGGATTGTTGGTAATTCGGTTATAAGTTATTGTTTATTGATTCCCGTGTTATATTATTTGTTTGTAGACCTAGAACAAGCGGAAAGAATCTGAAAAGGGAAGATTCAAGTGCCTTAGTGGTTTCAAGCTTCGATTCGAGGTAGGTGATGGTTGTGATTTCATATTGTGTGATGTATGTTTGTTCTTGCTTCATTATAATACATTTATGTATGTGAATGTTGCATTGTTGATCACACTAATTGTAAATGAGGATAGATGAATGATGAATGCCATGAATCATGACTTAATTGTATGATTTGAGAATATACTTGTGATTGTGATTGTGGCTTGTTGAATGGATCAGGTGTTGCGTTCTGAAACACTAATTTGGATCGGTTGCCACGTTCCGGCATAAATATGGGATCGGTTTCCATGTTCCGGCATAAATATGGGATCGGTTGCCACGTTCCAGCATAAACATTGGATCGGGTACCACGTACCGATACACTAACAGTTTGGGTGTGGGTTCCATGAGAGGACCATTGACTTGTGATTGATGTTTCGTATCTACCTACTATTGATAAAGTGGAATTGAGCATGTTTCCTGATAAGATGACTGATATTGTATATGTTCCGTATATACATGTTTATGATGTTGTAATTACTTGCTTATGTTGCACTTATTGGGATAGTCGTGTGATCCTACCAGTACATTGTGGTTGTGTACTGATACTGCACTTGCTTATTCTTTGTTGAGTACATGTCATCTTCAAGCGGCTACTGATAGACCTCAACTAGGTGACTTTTGAGCGTGACCGGATTCAAGGGTGAGCCAGTTCTTTCAGGTTTCCATGGATCTATCTTGTTTAAGTCCACTCTTTTCGGACTCAAACTATTTGTGTAAGGTGTTTGTTTAGCTTTGGGGTTGTACCCCTTGTTCTTAAAGTTGTCGTTATTAGAGTTTTGGTACAATGACTTTCAGGTTTAGGGGTATTTTTGCATTAGTTGTTAGATGTTAGTTGAACTTTCAGAGTTTATGGGGACTCCGTATTAATTATATAATTATTTAAACTTACTTCCGTAGCTTTAAATGTGTAGTAATTTGGTTAAGCTGATTAGTTTGGTTGTAGTTTTGGTTCTCCCACTGGAGGGTTAGTGTGGGTGTCAATCACGACGGTCTGGGTCGTGACAAAAGTTGGTATCAGAGCCCTGGGTTCGTTGATCTCATTGTACCAAAATGAGTCTAGTAGAGTCTTGCGGAACAGTACGAAGACGTTTGTACTTTGCTTCGAGAGGCTATAGGACTTTAGGAAAAACTCACTTCTTTCTAATCCTTTGTGCTATGACTTGAATCCAATTGGTATTTGGGTGATACAAATTGGTATTTTTCCTCCTTTACTCTATGGTCCGATCTAGAGAAACAAAAGTGGTAACACCATCACTAGAAAGAGAGGATGTGTATAGACTACCGATAGTTGAATAGGGTCGCCATTCAGAACAAGTATCTATTGCCTCAGATAGATGATATTTTTGACCAATTGCAGGGTGCATAAGTTTTCTCTAAGATTGATTTAACGTCTGGTTATCATCAATTAAAGATTAAGCCTGAGGATATACCAAAAACAGCATTTAGGACCCGTTATGCGCACTATGATTTTTTAGTTATGTCGTTTGGGTTGACAAATGCGCATGCAGCTTTTATGAGTTTGATGAATGGAGTGTTCAAACTATTTCTAGATTCGTTTGTTATGGTGTTTATTGATGGCATATTAGTTTATTCTAAGAGTGAGGAAGAACATGCTAACCATCTTCGTATAGTTTTGAGTGTCCTTGGAAGACAAATTGTATGCTAAATTTTCTAAGTGTGAGTTTTGGTTGACTTCAATTGCCTTTTTGGGGCATGTAGTTTCAAGGGAAGAGGTAATGGTAGATCCACAAATATTGAAGCAGTTAGGAATTGGGTCCGACCTAGTTCTGTGACTGAAATTAGGAGTTTTGTGGGGCTCACTAGCTATTATCGTCACTTGTGAAGGGATTAAGATCAGATTTGCATATTCCAGTTTATAGGTGACAACATTTAAGAAGTTTTGGTAAGGGGCGGTTAGATAATGAACATCATTACTTGGGAAGATGCATTTAATATTGTTGTCATAATATGTATGGGTTATTTAGCGAATGATGAAATTAAGTTATGCCAATTGAGGTTAGAAGTTATACTATGATTTCTTGGATTAATTATATATCAATGAGGGTCAGGATACGACTACTCCAATGACAACGATGTTTACTGAGTTAAGTTATTAAGTGTGTTAACATTGTGGAGAACTTGGGCATATGAGGAGGAAATCAGCAAGGCCGTGGAGGCCGGGGAAATGGTAATGCAAGTAGAGGAGTAGTGCAGCCAGGCAAGGAGGTTGCCCGTCAAGATGACAGGGCTCAGTTTTATTCCTTTCCAGGCAAGACCGAGGTTGAGGTGTCTGATGTAATGGTCACATGTACTATGCTTATGTGTGACCAGATGGCTAATGTGTTGTTTGATCCGGGTTCTACTTATTCTTATGTGTCCGTTCAGTTTTCCTTGGGATTTGATATGATTTATGATGTACTTGATGCCCCCATCCATGTTTCCACCCCAGTTGGAGAGTCTATCATAGTCACCCTTGTGTATCGTGCTTGTCCTGTGTGTTTATGGATTTTCAGACTTGGGTTGATTTGGTTATGATTGATATGACTGACTTGATATAATCTTAGGCATGACTTGGTTGTACCCTTATTATATCGGCCTTAATTGTAATAATAAGTCGGTAACTCTAGAGATCCCGGGTAGGGAAAGGTTAAAGTGGGAAAGGGC
>NW_006239119.1:821540-858997 GCF_000226075.1 Solanum tuberosum | reverse complement strand
TTCGGGCTAGGAAACTGGTAGGGCAGGTTTGTTTGGCTTATTTGGCTCATGTTTGGGATGTTGAGGTTGAGTCTCCCTCTATTGAGTTTATTTCCTGTGGTGTCACAATTTAGAGAAGTGTTTCCTACTGATTTGCCTGGTATGCCTCCGGATAAAGATATAGATTTCTGCATTGATTTGGAACCTGGTACCCGCCCCATTTCTATTCCTCCATATCGTATGGCTCCGGCAGAGTTAAGAGAGTTTAAAGCTCAAATCCAAGAGCTTCTTGATAAAGGTTTCATCCGTCATAGTGCTTCCCCGTGGGGTGCTCCTGTCTTGTTTGTTAAGAAGAAAGAGTGTAGTACGAGGACCAGTAATTTTATCTTAAGCCATAAAGGGATAGATTGATACCGGAACGACAAGCTTATGGATAAGGAAAGTTCCAATGAGTATACTTGGGTGAAGGAAATTGAAGTATTTTAGTAAGAAAGTGCGTATAAATTGGGTTAGTCTATTGAATTTGATGAGTTTACCTGAGTTTGAGGCATCATATTGATGAAAAGGTTGACTTCGTAGCAATAGTCAAGGCTGACTGAGCGTAATGGTAATAAGATTTCGTGATGGATTGTGACGGGATGCAACTATATAATAAAATTGTTGGTTAAGCGAATTTGTGTATAGTAATTACGACTTGCGAGTATCTAAGGTTGGGGTTTCTAATATTTGGGGAGTAATGTGGTTGTATGGAAAGTTTTAAGAGATGGTGGGACACCACTCGAATAGAATTTAAAAGAGCTGGAGTCATGGTGAAGAAAAATAGTGGGATGTAGTACAACCTTTAGAGAGAGGCGGGAGCAAGAATATTTTTATTTGATTGCAAAGGCTAAATAGGTATCTTCAGAAAGGTAGATAATTGGGTTCAAAGACGTGTGGTTTCATTCGTTTTGTTGTGGCTATGGTAATAATGTCACGGGTCCATTAGATTGGTTAAAAACTATTGAAAAAGACTCGAGAAATTATGTGTCTTTGGCTAAAGCCAGGGAATCAAGCCAGTGAGTTTCAGGGAAAAGGGACTACTTCTTCCATTCCTAACCTAATCTAGCAGTGAGACATACAACCTAAGACAGTAGCTCGAGTGTGATGATAAGTGCTTTGGTTTTGTTTTTTGAGTTTAGTAATGAGTACGATGGAATTTTTAGCAAACATATTGTAAGATCGATGGAGATGCGATCAATGATAAGCGAAGATCCATGAATTCATAAAAAATCTTCGAGGTATAAGCTAATGTTAATAGATAAGGGGATTGTGTTATACGGTTGAATTTACAATTTAATTTTTTCATTGTAAGTGTACATTCGTGGTGATATATTTTTGTCAAGGTATGAGTTTGTAAGGTGATAAATGATTAACTGTATCAGGTATTAAGTATTTGAAAGGACTTACACTTGTTTGAGTCGTAAAGTTTATTGCTTTTGATTGTTAAAGTATCTAAAAAAGGTTTTAATTTAAAAGATTTGGTTTAGAATAAGGTAAATGGTCGGAGTGTTCATTATGGTTGTTAGTATTAAGAGTGTGGACTTCAGTGGAATGATGTGAGGAGTATGTGGAGTCAACTGAATGAAAATGACAGGTATCGACTCTTCAGAGGAAAACCGTTGGTGTAATTCAATACTTTGTAAATTCTTATGTGACCATCTATTTCATTTTGTGCATGGTTGTGAGTATGATGCACTAGCTATGCTCACGCGTGTTTTTACTTTTGTGGGTGGATCCCTAGTGGTGGATCAGGTGTACGATGTACTATTGGTTGAGTGGGATGATTGGGAAGACGTGGTTATTTCAGATGACTTATTTGGTGTGGTCTTGGAGTTGTTAAAGTATTTCAGTGGTTCTACATGTACCACCTTGCTTATGAGAGTTCATAGAAGAGTTACAATGTGTATTTATGGTTGTTCGGCAATCTTAATATTCATCTTGTCGTCGAGGTCATGTATTGATTGTGTGGTTGAATGTGGGGATCATTGGTCCAATTCTACTGTTCTTAAGGGTAATCTACCATCAGAATTGATAAATCTATCATTTGATAGTGTGGTTAGAGGGTTTGTATGCTTGGACATACCCCTCAATGAGTATCGGATGTCTAAAGACCAAAATTTTTGTAACCTAAGCTCATGGAAAATTATGTTGTGGGATGGAGATGTTGTTAAGAACTATGATTGTTTGGGTATTACGAGTGTGTATTGATTGGTTCAGGTTCACTTCTATTTGTAGCGAGTATTTAATTTGGAATTTTATCATGCTTAAGAGCTAAAGGATTCGTCCGGATGATTCTGACAATGTCATTGATAGCATGTTGCAGACGTGTGTATGATTAATTTTGGTGGTTTTTGGGAATCATTTTTATTGTTAGTTAAGGTTATATACAACAATATATATCACTCGAGTATTGAGATGACTTCATTAAGGCATTGTATGGGAGGATGTGTAGGTATTCAATTGGTTGGTTTGAGGTTGGAGATGTGAAACCCTTAGGGGGTAATGAGATTCGGTAAGAAGGTCCTGCAAGACAAATATCCCCAGTTATTCAACGATTCAGATGTACGTATGTGAATGTTGCATTATTGATCACACTAATTGTAAATGAGGATAGATGAATGTTGAATGCCATGAATCATGACTTGATTGTATGATTTGAGAATATATTTGTGATTGTGATTGTGGCTTGTTGAATGGATCGGGTGTTGCGTTCCAACACACTAATTTGGATCGGTTGCCACGTTTTAGCAAAAATATGGGATCGGTTGCCACGTTTCGGCATAAATATGGGATCGGTTGCCACGTTACAGCATAAATATGGGATCGGTTGCCACGTTCCAACATAAACATTGGATCGGGTACCACGTACCGGTACACTAACAGTTTGGGTGTGGGTTCCATGAGAGGACCATTGACTTGTGATTGATGTTTCGTATCTACCTGCTATTGATAATGTGGAATTGAGCATCTTTCTTGATAAGATGACTGATATTGTATAAGTTCGGTCTATGCCTGTTTATGATGCTGTAATTATTTGCTTATGTTGCACTTATTGGGATAGCCGCATGATCCTACCAGTACACTGTGGTTGTGTACTGATACTGCACTTGCTTGTTCTTTGCTGAGTACAGGGCATCTTCAGGCGGCTATTGATAGACCTCAGCTAGGTGACTTTTGAGCGTGACCGGATTCAAGGGTGAGCCAGTTCTTTCAGGCTGACATGGATCTATCTTGTTTAAGTCCACTCTTTTCGGACTCAAACTATTTGTTTAATGTGTTTGTTTAGTTTTGGGGTTGTACCCCTTTTTCTTAGACTTTGTTGTTAGTAGAGTTTTTGGTACAATGACTTTCAGGTTCTATGGGTATTTCCGCATTAGTTGTTAGATGTTAGTTGAACTTCCAGAGTTTATGGAGACTCCGTATTAATTATATAGTTATTTAAACCTGCTTCAGTAGCTTTAAATGTGTAGTACTTTGGTTAAGTTGATTAGTTGGGCTGTAGTTTTGGTTCTCCCACTGGAGGGTTAGTGTGGGTTCCAATCACGACGGTCTGGGTCGTGACAAATAGTGTTGCCTCAAATTATGATACATCTCTGTGATGCCCGAATGAATTGTATCTAGAATCATGGGCCTCACGAAGGATCAACTGAATCAAATCCCTAACTCTTGGAACACAAACGCGGACGACAAATCTCAAAACCCCATCTGAATTTAAGGTAGCCTAATCGGCATCACCCTTTAACACTCGATCTCGAAGAGCCACCAAGGTCTCAACCTCAAACTGGCGACCACGAAAACGCTCAAGCAAGGAATACTGAACTCCCACATAGGCCAACGCACGCCTAGAATCGGAAATATCCAACTGAATCATCCTATTGGATAAGGATTGAATGTCCAAAGCCATAGGTTGCTCCACAGTAGACAAGAAGGCAAGACTACACATACTCACTGTCTTCCACCTCAAGGTGCTCGCTACTACATTCACATTGCTTGGATGATAGAGAATAGAGAGGTCATAGTCCTTTAGGGAAGGAAATTGTTAGCCGACAGCGTGCACTCCAAATCACATTTTCAAAGCTTTTTCTTTCGGGGGCGAGTCTGTGTCATTGGGAATTTTAGCTTTTGAGTTTTGTCCTAACTTTGACGTTAGTCAACATTCTTGGAAAACATGCCCAAATGAGATTTATGTCAGCACGGTTAGCTTTGAAATGTCGAATTTGGTCTAGAACGACCCTTCGTGTGGATCTCGAGGCTCCCAAGATGATTCTGATCCCCCTTTTAGATTTTGGACTAAAATGAAATTTTGGTGTGTGATCGGTGAGTGTCGAGGAAGCATCAATTGAGGTAAATTACCATGTTTCCCGACTGTCTTATGTGAGAAAGTTGCATGTGTTATTTCTGTTGTTTTGAGCCTCCAAATTATGTTCCAATTGGTAACACAAGTTCGGGGGACTGCTTAGGACCTTTCGAGGGAGTCATTTCCGAAATTCCCAGCATGGGTCCCATAATTCTCGTTTTGACTCTAAAATGGATTTGTGTCCGTTTTAAGTGAATTTGGTTTCTAAATGAGCGTATTAACGTTTTGATTCTATTTTTGATAGTGTGGCGGCGTTCGGAGGTCACACAGAAAACATAAGCTCTAGAAATATGATTTGGAGCACGCGGTCGGTCTAAAGGTAAGCTATGACTTTCTTTTCTTTAGATTGAGATAGACTATGTAAATTCATGTTGATTTGAATGAATTGGGGGTGGGTAACTAGTTGATCATGTTACCTTACTCAGAAATCATGTTTAGGCTTATTTTTGGGACTTTCGGGTTTAGAAGCAAGCTAGTTGTGATTTTGACCATCCTTATCTTGTGGTTGGCTTTGTTTGTTGCTATTTGTTGATCTATGAGCATGATTGGCCTTAGTATAGTCTTAGACTAGTGCTTGTCATAGACTTGCAATAGTTGGAGCCTTTTTGGTCTTATTTCTACTCCAACGTCGATTCACACGGTTTAGCTCCTTGTAAACTGGTGTAGTAGACTGGAGTCTGATAGAATGAGCCTTAGATTAGGTGTTGACTTAGCTTTGACAACCTTCTATCCATTCTTCCTTCTTCAACAACACCGTTTGCAACATTTCAGATTTCGAGCTTTGCCAAGCGACTTAGGAGTGGAGTTGGTTCGTACTTGGAGTGTCGTACTAACCACTTGGGAGTGGATGTCATTTCACGGTGATTCTATGATGATGGTTGGCATGATATCCTTTAGCAACCCTTATTTTTCGTAGATTCAAGGTTTGGTCTTATCCTCTATGGAGTCGACACACTTTTGGCTATGGTCTAACGCCCATGGGAGATTCACATGCGGTTCAAGGTTTGGGCTCTATACTCTTTAGTTGGGCGGCTCTTGTTGGTTACTTGGAAGTTATTCACAATTAGAGGTTTGGTTTATGCCTTCTCTAGATCTGGACTCACATTATCTTATTCTTAGTAGTTTTAGCTATTTTGTGTACTTGTCGAACTTTTGGGGGTCCATTCAGGTTTTTACTTAAACTTGCGCACGAGTATACCTTCTGGGCTTATGGAGGTCTAGTTAGGTTTAGTTTAGTTGTACTTAGTTCTTTTCTGTCTTGGTACGATCATGTGTTTTTCTTTTAAATTTTGCTTTGACTTTACTTGTGTCTAGATTCTATCATTTCATATTTGCTTTTACCTTTCTTGCTCAGTCGTCCTATGATGCCTACTGAGTACATGTTGCTTTGGTACACATGCTACACTCTATATATGTTTCATGATGCAGATCCGAGCACCAACTACCACCGTTGATTACTCGAGCCTGTTGCAGCTTGGATCGAAGGCGAGGGTGAACACTTAGCATCCTAGACTTACTTGTTTCCTTCAATATTTTGGATAGCTAGTCTTTTGCATTTTGAGACAAGCTATGTATGTATGTCCACTTTTGGGACTTGTACTCTTTTATTTAGACAGTTATGTACTTGTGACTTCTAGGTTCTAGGAGGGATCTATCTATTATTAAATTATTGTTTTCGATGTGTTTCTACCCTTATATTAATTACTTGTTGTTCTAGGTTATGGATTGGCTTACCTACTGATAGGTTATAGTAGGTGTCATCATGACTCGAGGGATCGGGTCGTGACACTTTGGTTATTCATTCTTAAAAATAAAATTTCATCTTATTTAACTTAGATATTTTTGTGCGTGCATTCCTGTGATTGTACCGTCTGCGTTTAAGAATAAAATTTTCATCTTATTTAGCTTAAAAATAAAAAATTTCATCTTAAAGTTTGTTAAAGCAAAAGATAATGTTTTTATTTAAGTCACTTCATTTAAGCACATATCACTATTAAATTGTAAAATATTAAAATTATCTATATTATATATATATATATATATATATATAAAAGAGAGAACCTTTAAGGCCGCCTACGTGGCGCCACCACAAACCAGGATTCCCTTTTAATTCATTTATTTCCAAAACTAGTCTTCCCCTTTCGTGAAAGTTGTGACTTTTATGAAAAGTTGTGACTTTAATAAACAGTTGAGACTTTTATGAAAGGTTATAACATTTATGAAAGGTTGTGACCTTTTCGATAAGGTACATAAGCATTTGTTCACACTACCCTTTGTTGTCTATAAATAGATAGGTTTCCTCTCATTTTGAAACAACAAAAATTCTGAACTTCTTTTTCTTCTGCACAATTAAATATTCATGTACTTTGCTCATGTTGAGTGGCTCACTAACACCATTGTTTTTGCATCAATACACTGGTGAATAAAATTATTCTATCCTGAAAGGATTTATTTCTTTAAACCTCGAGTACTAAAGGAAAATAATTTCTCTAAGGGGATTGTGCATTCAGTGAGCTCGATTTTTTCCTTTCTGTTTCATTCTATTGTTTCTTCTTCCTTGTTGTTTTGCCATTAAAGTATTTAGCTAAGAAGCAACTATGTATCAGGTCACACAAATTACTTATCCATAATGTGGTTGCATCTGCAAAATAGATTACTTATAGTTGATAGAATTGTCAAATGAAGTATGATTGTTGATCATTTATGTTTGTTATGCCACAGCTTTCGATAATCAAGAAACCATCTGTTTTTTGTATTGCAATGTTGCACTATACTTATGGAACAGACTACTGAAACCATCTGTTTTTTGTATTGCAAGGTAAACCGTTTTCCTTATGTAACTAGAGCAAAATATGAGACGAAGTATCCAGAATTTAAAAGAAAAATCCGAAAATGCTCAGCTTGACTAAAAATTGTGAGGAGACTGATAAAAGCTTCCCTGGGATAGTTTATATCTATTCTACAAGTGAATTGGACTGAGGTACTTTTTAATGTTTGAGGCCGCTATAGAGTTTTACACAAGATAAGAATAAGCAATGTTTTAAAAAAATAATAACCACATATAAGTTCAATTCATTCCATGTTCAATGCAAGCATTACTCAATCATAAATTTAAACTCATAAAACAAGTGTTAGTAAGATACTTCTTTTCTTTTACTATTGATTCATTATTTTGGAAGTCACTATGACTAATTGTATTGTGTTACCTGTATCAACAAATTTGAAAATGGATGATAAGGAGAATTGTGGCTTTAATCGGTGTAAATATATTTTTTGTATGCTATGAAAAGAAAATGGCATTCATACTCAACCTTAGAGATTTAGTTTGGATTGCCTCTATATTTTACTTTATTAAGTGTCTTCTTTACTTTTTGATGTTTCTTCATTACCCCAAAAAAACTAACACAAAGGGTTCATATTATTACTTGAATGGTGCAAATTAATGAATGGACGAATATTATGATCAACAATTTTCAATCAAAACAATCATTTACTTATTATTTACCCAATTTTGTATTATAACAGGTACAACTTATTTAAATTGTTCATTAATTTTCATAGTGGTATTTTTTGAAAACCTGTGAATTTCTTGAGAAAATATAAACTCTATGCCGTCGAATTGAATGTTGTAAATTTTATAAAAACGAAAATAGATAAATCAATGTTTGATTAATTCATGAAAGATCGTTAAGGAATAGGGAGCCATCGAAAAATGCATGTTTGTTTAAACGGAAAAGGGCCTAAAATACCCTTGAACTATTGGAAATGGTACAAAATTACCTCCATCCATCTATTGTCTCCCAAATACCCCTGTCATTATACCAATTGACTCTCAAATACCCTGGCATCCATCTTTGGGTCCAATATTGACCACTTTTATAACGAATTATCATTCAAATATTTTTTTTTAAATACGTGGCGACCAATTATTGGATACAATTTAATTACTTAAATTAATTTACAAACTCACTCATTATTAATTATACACGACCCAAATTAACCACACCAGCCCCAAATTAATTAATTACACGCGTCCCAAATTATATTTACCACACCCGATTAAAACAAATATATCCTTCATTCCCAACATTTCGCTTCATCTTTCAACTTTCTTCCCCAATATATTCGCCTACAATCTCGAAAAACAATACCTAAATACACACATGTATCACCATAAGAAATCACCAAAACACTCATGATTTTTATGGTGATACACGAGTGTATTTAGGTAGTGTTTTTTGAGATTGTAAGTGAATATATTGGAGAAGTAAGGTTGAAAGAGGAAGTGAAATATTGGGAATGGAGGGTGTATTTGTTTTAATCAATGG
This sequence comes from Solanum tuberosum, assembly GCF_000226075.1. NCBI lineage: Eukaryota > Viridiplantae > Streptophyta > Magnoliopsida > Solanales > Solanaceae > Solanum > Solanum tuberosum. Next base: position 850,294 of record NW_006239119.1, on the reverse strand, counting down.
GGTAAATGTAATAAGGGGCGGGTATAGTTAATTAGGGTCAGGTATAATTAACTTGAGTCAAGTGTAGTCAATTTGGATAGGGTATAACGGATGAGTTTGTAAATTAATTTAAGTAAATAAATTGTAGTCAATAGATGGTTGTCAGGTATTTAAAAAAATTATTTAAATGATAATAGGCTATAAAAGTGATCAATATTGAACGCAAAAGTGAATGAAAGGATATTTGGGAGCCAATAGGTGGATGGAGGGTGATTTTGTACCATTTCCAATAGTTCAAGCGCATTTTAGGTCCTTTTCCGTTGTTTAAATCATGAAAGATCACTTAGGAAGAGAAAGTCATTGAGAAATGCATGCTTATAGTCGGATGACAATTTCAAATCTTCTAATTTATGACATCTTTTTAAAAATAAATGTGTAGTTTAAATAATGATCAAGAAAAAAATCATTCATTATTTTAACAAGGTCATTCAACACCACGCGAAGCGCGGGTAATTACCTAGTTGATATATAATATACAAACTTTCAAGTGACTACAAAAATATATAATTAATAATATGTAATTCTATAGTAGAGAAATCAAAATATAAATAAACATAAGAATTAGTCAAATAAATTCATAAATAAAAATTATATTTATATAGCATAATTTTTTAATGAAAAAATATGGACAACTTTCATAAAAATAAGTAGTGAAGGTTGTGAATATTATTATACATGATATTAAAAATAATGCGAATGAATATAAATGTTATGAAAAGTAATGTATAAAAAGAGTTTAAAGGGATACTTTTGTCATTATCCTGGGATAAGTTATTCCGATATTACTTATCCCAGCCTTTGCAACCAAACAAGGGATTAAAGGACTCAAAGTTTATCCTACGATAAACTCTCTTTATCCATCACACCAAACGACCCCTTAAACTATAGTTGTGTAGAGTAAATACATAGCATATCATATGTTTGCATATTATCTAACTTTCCATTTACATATATTAATGTCACCTACAATTATACCCAACCAAATACTAAAAATAATCCAAAAAAACTTTCTACGAAAAATATATTTCCATGAACCTTTTTATCCAAACTAGACACTTAAATATAAATGAACTCGTGGACTAAAAAGGGATCTAAAATCACTCAGCCATCAGAAGAAACATAAGCTACATGAACTCTTCCATGTCTGGTCTTGTTCTTTTCGAACATTGTTCCGTTCAAGTCTCAAAAAAACTTATGAGCTTTCAAAAATAATCAGAGTAGCATTTTGAGAACTTAATTGCAAGAGCAAACTGTTGTTTATTGCAGATGAAACCTTAGAATGCAGTTATCATTTTGCACTATGCACTAGATAGCAAGATTATCCTTGAGCAAACGAAGAAGTGAAATGCTGCCCTGAGTTCTGTTTTCACCAGAAGCTCCTTTCTTTTCTGCCTTAACTCCCTGCAGTAAATTTTCGTCAAACATTACACGCATGGTTGTTAAAAAAAAAAAAAAAAAAAAAAAAAGAGCTAGACGTAGAAAATATAGTATCTCAAACCCAGGGAAAGGACAAAAATTGGCACACTAATTCGAACTGTTTTAAAATGGATGCAGACAATGGTTAATAAAAGGAAAAGGAAAGAAATGACAACCACCAGAAATTCACCTTTGGTTTCTCATTCTCGTCCTTGAAGTTTATGCTGCCTATATCTTTTAATAAAATGGACGAAACTGGTAGAAGTCTCCTAGTCCTGGATAAAAATATTACAGAATCACTAGGAATAAACAAGCTGCATTACTAGGAGCTGGCATAAGAAAACAGAACATGTTACACACCTTTTTGGTTTATCTGCATTCTGAAATTTAGTGCCGGAACGATGTTTAGTAACCGCTTCAACTACATTGTTGTCACCATGGCCTACAACTTCCCCAGGCATTAACGTTGTTGATGGACCTAATAGTCTCTGAATTACATAAGAAAATAACCTATATTACCTATTTCTCAAGATATAAACAGTCAGATGAAACACATGATGCTGAACCATGGGATGATACAGTCATCAACTACAGAATTGAGTTTTCTTGTTCTACTAAATAATGATACATACTTGCATTCTTAGAGCATTAAACAGACAATTTTTTCTTGTAGCAATAAAATAGAATTACATCTAACAACAATCAGCATTCAGAAAATATACATTTTTAATGGCTTAATACATAGTCAATCTTTTAAACTTGTTAGAATATTCCATTAGACACCTGAACTAAGTCATGTTCCAATGGTACACCTCAACTCTTAATAAAGTGTTCCAATAAGACATTTTTGGTTTAAATTTTTCATTTTTTTTTGTGTGTTCTCATTCATCTACTACGTGTTTGCACACCTCAACTCCTAATCAAGTGTTTCAATTAGATACTTTCGGTTCAAATTTTGGTAAAGAAAAACTTTTACACGTGTTTCCATTTGTCTATTCGATAATTAAGTTAACCACATAAAATATGTCATCTCCTTTAATTAGACATATTCGCTTCAATAAATTGTAATACCCGGGTGTTTTCTACTTGAGGTTGCTGCATAGATGACATATTTTATGTGGTTAACTTAATTATCGAATAGACAAATGGAAACACGTGTAAAAGTTTTTCTTTACCAAAATTTGAACCGAAAGTATCTAATTGAAACACTTGATTAGGAGTTGAGGTGTGCAAATGGGAACATGACTTTTGAGTGTCTAAATAGAATATCTTTCCCCGGAAAGTTTAAGGAGTTGGCTATGCATTAAGCCTTTTTTAATACAAACATGAGAAATATGATCTACATCTTTATGGAAGTTCACAACAAATACTGTAACAAAACAAGGCCATGCTTAAACTACTAATAGCAACATCATTAGTTTCACATGAACTTTGGTAGGATGTCTGTAATCTGTTCCAGCGATTTAGCTTAAAATTTGAGTAATACTAGCTAGTTCCTAAAAGTTGGTCTGTTTTCTGAAAAATATGGTCCATGTATCTTTCTCAAGATTCATATTTTCCCATCTTTTGATATCTTCAGCCTAGCTCATTCTTCACCGACCAATTGACAGCTTTTGAGCTTTGGCTTGACTATGGATCAGAGAATAAAAAACCACCAGTGCAGTTGCCCGTTGTGCTACAGGTAATAAGTAATATGGTTCTAATCAAATGAAAGACCATTCTTGGTTTTTCTTGCCATGAAATGGTCGATTTAAATAATGCACGTTTCCTCGTTCCCACACTATTGTCGATTTCTATTTCTTATTAATAATATGATGAAAAGGTGGAGTGAAAACATTTGGTTGTTACCCTTCGGGGTGGCCCAGTGGTTTTGGCTTGGGACTTCCATGTTGGAGGTCTCAAGTTCGAAACCCCTTGCCAGCGAAAGCAAGGGGTTTGCCTTCTGGGTCGAGCTCGTCGCACCAGGCTTGCCTAGTGCGGGTTACCTCTCCTATGTGGTTTGCGAGCTATTGCATAGGAACGGGGGTTTTACCCTGTGCACACCCGAAGGGTAGCGGCTGCGGATTTCCCTTGTCATCAAAAAAAAAAAAATACTAGTAACAAAGAACATGTTGCAAAATAGAAATGAAGGGTGCCAACTATCAATAAGATGCAAATTCATTTAAATAACTAACCCCTAAACTAATGTGGAACTAACTTGACAAGGATAATTAGATATAACAGCAAAATTATTGCACCTTTCTACTGAATTAGTGGTTGTTACACAGCAAAAAGACATCAAACCAAGAACATTAACTTAATGTACTGTTATTCTTGAAGACCATAATTAATAGCTTGAGACATTGCATTGCTAGCACTAATGCATTTTAGGTTATACCTAAGCAGGAGTGATAAGAAGCATAAAGGATACAACATGTGAATTGCTTGTGATACAGGAGTTTATAATTAAGGTGACTAATAGCATAACTGAACTAACCCTGTCCTCTCCGTTTCGTGTTTGGTTCTTCCTCACCGGAAAAGAGCTCTTATTTTCAATGGAGAGAGATGAATTAGAAGAGCTGACTGTACATTCTGGAAATACTGAAATAGAAAGCATGTGGTCCTCTTCCAATAGGCAGTTCTCATCTCTGTTTATGGAAGTTGCTTGGGAAGTGCTAACTACAGAATCTCCACACAGAGAACAGAGATTGGTAATTAGTGCACTTAAACATAAAGGAGGATGAGACAGACAAACAGAAGAATGTTAAGAGATATGATACAGCTCAAAGAGAGCAGAAATAGCATCAGAAAGATTTTTATACAAGTACTCTATTGAAGATGAATAGAATTCAGAATTTTACTCTTACCAGAACTTCCCTTTCCTTGCTCGTACTCTTGATCAATGCAAGAGCATGACCCACTTAATACAGCAGCTGCTTTGCCCTTCCAATCTGCACTCTCTGCTTTCATTCCATTTGGATTCTTCAGATCTTCAACACCAGTAGCATCTCTAGTAGATTGTTCAAGCTGCTGAGCAGTCTATAACAGATTATGCTCAAAATTGTAACTTCTAAAGAATATCATTCTGGGTTTTACATACCCAAATTTTCATTAAACTGATGGAAATATTTTTTGAGGTATTCAACTTCATTCCATGAATGACAACAAATACCTAATTATTTAGGATAGCTGGCAGTCAAAGTGTTCTATACAGAAAAGACCACAAGAAAGGAAAACATATGCCTTACAGTGGAGTCAAGCCACTTCTCATTTCTTGTATGTGCAGACCCTTCCAAATGGCGAGAATAAACTTCTGATTTCACCTGAAACATTGATATAACCACAAAATAAGTAGCCTCCTTCCGACAAAAAGAAAGGGCATACCAGTCTTCAAGTGGAAAGAGATCTGAAAGTTGTAGAAGGATATAAAAAAGAGTAATGCATTTTATCATTGTATAATGCATATGGAAATATGCTTCAGTGTCAAGCAGCTTTTCTACCTAACCTTTCCAACAAAGATTTGAGGACTAATTATGCAGATTTATTATAGCATTAGAAAGAAGTATTCAAACATCTAGAACTTCTCTCCTTACAAACTGTCCACAAAATGCAAGCAGGCACAATTCAGCAGTTATCTAGCTCTACAAATAAACTTAGTCCTTGTGCTAGTTTTAATTCAGGAAAATTATCTTGTTTTTCTTTAGCGTCTGTCGAACATGCTAGCACAGCTCCCTTTCAAATTATTCACTCTGATGTTTGGGGTCCGGCCCCAGTTCTTTCTTCTACAGATCATCGTCATTTTGTTCTATTTGTTGATGATATTACTCGATTTACATGGGTTTATCTTCTTAAAAATAAAAGTGATGTTCATTCCATTTTCCATAAGGCAATTTCAAAAAAAAATCAAAGCTATTCTGATTGGGGAGGTAATTACCAAAATTGAACAAATACTTTGATCAAACTGGTATCATACACCGCATTACATGTCCTTACACACGTGAACAAAATGGCATTTCTGAAAGAAAAATTCGGCACTTGTAGATACTTGTCTTACTTTATTAGTCATGCAAACATACCTCTTAAATATTGGAATTTTGCTATTGAGCACAGTGTCATTTTAATAGAAGTTCTTCCATCAAATGTCATTAAGCAAACGTCCCCATATCAAATTTTATTCAACAAAAACCCAAACTACCTTTCTTTTAAACCTTTTGGGTGTTTGGTTTTTCCATTGCTTCGGACTTACAATCATCATAAATTTTCATTTCGAACATCACCTTGTGTCTGTCTTGGTCAAAGTCCAAGTCATAGTGCATATAAGTGTCTTGATAAATCCACAGCTCGGGTATAACTAGATAGACAAGTCAAATTTCATCGACAAGAATTCCCATACAAAGAAAAATTAGGCCAATTCATCTAGCAAGGAACCAATAACTCATGGTTGCACATCCATGTTCATTCCAACCTCACTTAGACTGTATCACTATATGGTAAGATTTTTTCTCCGTCTCAACCTCCTAATTTTTCTCTTCCTAATATTTCTCATCCACCTAATTGTGTGTCCTTATCTTCTCCAAAAGAAGCCCATCTCAATCTAATCCCTTACATTTCTCTCCTTTATCTAACACACCTCCTGAATCCTTATGCCCACTTAATTCCCTAGAACACAATTCAGAACCATCTCACACCCACTCCACGCAACTTCGCTCCACCACCATGCAAGAACACCAAAACCATATAGCCTTAACCAAACCAAATGATCGATTGGAGGAACCTAAAAATATTTTTCAAGCTAAGAAATTTCAAGAATGGTGTGACACTATGCAATAGGAATTGGATGCACTACATCAAACTAAAACATGGAGTTTAGTGCCTCGACACGCCCCCGGGGTAGTCTTGCTAGCTGGGCGGCTTACGCCCCTAAGAGTGGACTGGTTGGTTGAGCGGCCTAGATTGATTGTCACTCTTGCTAGCTAGGCTGGGAGTTGACTGGATATCTTTTTCATGATGCAGGTCCTAGTACCAGCTACCAACGGTGATCATTCGTGCCATCTTTTGCAGCTTGTGGATATCGGAGACGAAGGTGAGCACTGGCGTCCTGGAACAGCCTGTCTCCTTCTGTATATATGTTAGCTAGTCTTTTGCCTCTGAGACGGCTTGTTGTGGTCCACTTTTGGGACTTGTATTTTTTCATGTTTAGACAGCTTTGTACTCGTGACTTCCAGGTTCTGAGAAGTTTTCTTTTATATGTATAGCTTTTGGTTTGCTCCGCCTCTGTCTCTTTCTTATTGATAGTGTTATTTTTGTTTAGTTCTACCCTTGTACTCATTACTTGTCGTTCTAGGTACAGGTTGACTTACCTACTCGTGGATTATAGTAGGTATCATCATGACTCGGGAAGTCAACTCGTGACACATATTGATTGATCTTTTGAAAATGACGAAATCTATTCAACAACTCCCTTTTAAAGTCTTCCCAAGTTAACATTGGTTGCCGAGATTCTATCCAATAATACCAATTTAAGGCTTTTCCTTCCAAACAAACACATGTTGCCTTTAATTTTTCCGCTTCAGAAATTTCATTTACAGCAAAATACCGTTCCACTCTAAAATCCATCCTAAAGGATCCTCTCCTAAAACTGATAGTTGTAGCTTCCGAAATTTCCTCCCACCTTTTTCTCCAACCAAGTTGACATTGCTTCCCTTTTCTTGGTTCCCGATGGATCTGGTTTGAGAAAGGAATGCTTCTACCATCATGGTTCTCCCATGTTTCTCGCAAGAGACTCTCAATTCTTGAAACCAATCAACCATCCTTCCAGAAAATGTCAAATTAGACTTCAGTTGTTCAACTTGTCCCTCAATTCTACTCACCATCCCTGAACGTTATTGCTCTAATACCAAATTGATAGACTTTACTACAGAAATAGTAAATAAAGGAATAAATAATGTTGTTTCACATTAGATACAGTGATACTACAACAAGAAGTCCAAAAAGAACAACCACTAGGACACTGCCAACACCATAAATTACATCCTAAGACATGAACGATTACATATCACAAACTTTCTAGACATTCAAGAGGCTAGAACTCTCCCAGAATTCCCTTTCCTTTCTTTGAACGCCCTCTTCTAACTGCCTTGCCCCTTTTTCTACATAAACCACCCCGTAACTATCTCGTGACAATTACTAAGTTTCTTAATTGTTTATTTTGGCCTCCTAGAATAAGCTTTTATAACTTGAGGCACATCAATGCCCAATTAGACATTAAATTTTCTATGGAACAGCCGCTAGGGTATGTTGATCCTTCCAAGCCTGATCATGTCTGTCAGCTTCATAGCGCTCTCTATGACTTTAAACAAGCTCCTCGAGCTTGGTTTCAACGCTTAACATATTTTTTGAGGGTCATGGTTTTCACTCCTCCAAGGCCGACACATCATTGTTTGTTTTTATTCTAGGTCCATTAAAAATCTATATATTGATTTATGTCGATGAGATAGTGATTACATGTTCAGATTCCTCTAAGTTGCCATGGTTTCTAACCAAAATTAAGGAAATCTTTCCTGTCCACGACTTGGGTGCCTTGAATTATTTCCTTGGGATTGAGGGTGAAAAGGGACAGCCTATTGTTGACAAAAAATAAATATGCGGCTGATCTATTGAAAGAGACAAATATTAAAGAATCTAGGTCGTATATCACACTGCTGGCAGTGGTTACGAATTTGAGCAAGACAATGGGTGAATCGTTGTCAAATTCTGAGCAATATTGTCAAATTGTAAGTTCCCTGCAATACATGACCTTGACTCGTCTAGTGTAATCAAATGCAAAAAATACGAAAAATGTTTAAGGTTGTTAGGGCTTTAAGTCCAATTATATTGTGGGCTTTAATGAAAAAGGCACAAAGGAAGAAAAAAATACAAATATATATGTCTAGTCCAGGACTAATGATTATAAGCAAAAATGACAAATATATTGAAAAAAAAATTAAGACAATGTGAAATATCAATTGTCTAGTGTCACCTCTTCAGAAGATGCTCATTGGCAAAGGGAAGTATGCCTTAGAACATTAATGACGACACAAAATTACAATAAGTGAGGCGCTCAACACATTTTGAGCAACGCTTCAGGGCTTAAGCATGCTTTAAGCATGCCTTTGACAACACTAGACTTGCCCAGACATTGTATTTAGTGTCAACAAACTAGCTCAATTTATGGATTGTGCAACTGACGTTCTTTGGCAAGCCGTGAAGCGTCTACTGCGCTATATTCATGCCACAACCAACATTGGTTTGTTTATTTTCCAAGAATTCTACCTTGAAACTTCACTGTTTTTCAGATAGTGATTAGGCTGGCTGCCCAGATGACCGGCGTTCTGCTAATGGATATCTTGTGTACCATGGCAGCAATCTGATCTCTTGGTTGTCAAAGAAACAACCCATTGCTGCCCAAGCCTCAACATCAACAGAGAGTGAATACAAATCACTGACCAATGCCACAGCTGAAATCATGTGGGTAAGCTCTCTTTTTGCGAATTTGGTCTTCCACCTGTTGTCCCTGCTATCATGTGCTGTGATAACATCGGTGCAATTTATTTGAGTGTGAATCCTATATTACATGCCCGGACCAAGCACATTGAATTAGACTATCACTTTGTGTGAGAGCAAATCAAGTTTGGTAGGCTTTCAATTCGCTTCATTTCCAGTGCTGACCAAATCGTAGATATCATTACCAAACTGTTTGGACAACAGCTCATCTCTATGTATTTTAGCAAACTTCGTCTCTGTTTTATATTGGCATCAGCTTGAAGGGGGTGTTAGAGTATAACTTTATCATTATCTACAGCTCATTAATTATATTTGTATTATTTGTAATTATCTCTTGTACTTGTAATTATCCTCTAACCTCTTAATTGTTATCCCCTGTAGCTATCCTTTTACTTTGTAAACTTATATAAACTCATTAGCGTATACGTCAGTAGAACAAAGGAGTTATAGGCTTCTTATGTCTTCTTATCATTCTCATTATTTTATAGATGTCCCCAAGTTAGGCTCTACCTGTCGAGTTACGCAAACCTCCCTCGGCAATTTCCTACCATCAGTTTCACAAGATTTCTAGCCCATTTTAAATGGTTTTTGAGCTCTGATTCTTCTTCAGTAGCCACCCAGCCACCACAGATGGAGAGGAACTCCAACCGCTTTAATCCATGTTCTTTCAACTGTAATGGAGTTCACTCCATTCTGGTCTTTTTTTAGAACCATTGCCCTTGAATGATCTTCTCAGCCATGTATCTATTCGGAAATTTAAACAAGAACATCCCTCCATACATCTCATAGATGTTCCCCCCAAATACATTTTTCCAAGTTGCAGGTGACCATCTCCTTATATCAGCAAGGGTGGGTCTAACCTTAGTTTCTTCACCAAAGAAACCCACTAAACATCCTCCATGCACATGATGGTAAGGGGAAGCAAACTACTAGCTGTTACACAGAAGACATCAAAAATATCGAAAGTAATTTTACTGTGTTGTTTTTCTTAAAGAAGAAACACAATAGTAGCTTGAGAACATTATGTTGTTAGAAATTTAGGATTAATGCATTTTAGATTAAACATTAGCAGGAGCGATAATTAGCATAAGTATCCTTGTGAAATAAATAGTGATTAAACATGTGAATTACTTGTGAAATAGAAATTTATAACTAAGTGTGACTAATAGCATAACTGAACTGACCTTGTCCTCTTTGTTTTCTGTTTGGTCCTCACCCACTAGAAAAGAGCTGTTATTTTCAAAGGAGAGAGATGACTTGGAAGTGTTGACTGTACAACGTTCTGGAAGTACTGAATCAAAAGGCGAATGGTCTTCTTCCAACAGGGTATTCGTGTCTCTGTCTATGAAAGTCGCTTGAGAAGTGCTGACTATAGAATCTCCAAACATAGAACAGATAATAGTAATTAGTGCACCTGAGTCAAACATCAAAGACATGTGACAAAAAGAAATGAAGTTAAGAGGTATGGTACAGATCATAGGGAGAAGTAGCGTCAAAAAGATTTTTATACAACTACTATTGAAGATGAATAGAAGATTCAGAATTTTATTATTACCAAAACTTTCCTCTTTTCGCCCGTACTCCTGATCAATGGAAGAGCATGACCCACTTAACACAGCAGTCTCTTTGCCATTCCAATGTGTACTCTCTGCTTTCAGTTCATTTGTGTTCTTCAGATCTTCAATAGCACTAGCATCTCCAATTGAACTTTCAAGCTGTTGAGCAGTCCATAACAAATTATACTTGTCAGGTTTGCTGAATGAATGCTCTCAAATGAAGAGTTCTTCCATTAAATAGAAAGAATTCTGATTTACATGCCCAAAAATTTGTTGTTTACACCCCTAATATCTGTTATTCCTCATTGTTATGTCTAAAAATATGCTACATAATCCCTGATTATCTCCTACATATGGAAAGCAATTGATATCATATAACACAAGTATTTAGAGCTATTATACAGATATGTACAACTATTAGAATCTGTCCAACATGCTAACATTCCCCTCAAATTGATGTTGGTGGATCAAAAGGCATCAATTTGTCTACCAGAAACTGATGACGTTGTTATTAGAATAGGAATAGGTATATACAATCCTACTTAAATAGGAATAGGATTAGAACATAGTATCCTATTTGGTAAAGGATTGTATTGTAGTGTCTATAAATAGGGTCTCTATGCAGTGGCGGACCCAGAATTTTTGCTCAGGAGGTTCAAAGTACAAAAAAGAAGTTCAGGTGGTAATGCAAGTGCGTGGTAAGCGTAGTAGCCCCTCGTCATGCTCTTTGTACAAGAACCATAGATATTTCATTGGTTCATAAAAGTAAAAACTAAGTTAATCAAAGATACCGAGGATAAAGATACATTGATAAGAATTTTAGTGGATCGATTGTATTACATAAGTTAATTCCTAAAACACGTAAATTAAATGATGAAAAAGGGAGCAAGACAAGAAAAAAGATATTTACCTTATCATGCTAAATTTGACTTACTTTATCATACCGTATTAAGCATTTGTTTCTACTTTTCTGCTTTTATCGTGCTCCATTGAGCATTCTTAAAATTTCTTGTGCTTTTTATACTTTTATTTTGTAATTTTTTATTATATTTTTCACTTTTTAAAAAATTTAAATTAGTATTCATTCATTCACATATTACTATGAAAATCGTCAAGATTCTCTAGAAGTGTGTAAGATTAGAGTTACTATTATTATAATGTATATTCCGAAGATAAATAAATAACATTGTCAATTATTTTAGTTCTTATAGTTCAATTTACTAGGTTAGTCATAATATGCAAAAAAGACAAATAACGAATAAATCAAATAATTTTAGTTTCCATCTCTCTAAAATAGAATTAAAAATATAAAATTAATTTCATGAATTCTATAAAATTAATTTTTAAAAGGATGTTGACGATATTTAAGTTTCTTCATTCAATTACATCTAATTTACCTTCTTTTTTTTTAAATATATTTCTATCTCAATTTCAAGTTTAATATAATTCATCATTTTTTAAAAGAGTTATTCAAGTTATTATATGAAAAAAGAGTTACGTTGAAACAAAATGAATAATAGATATAAGAAGAATAAAAAATGTGTCTAATAAATATAAACAAAAACAAAATAGAAAGAAGAAATGGCATAAAAGGAAAAAATAATGAAAAAGAAGAAGGTCTAAGCCCAAGAGTTCCAATTTCCAAAGCATTAAAAAGAGGGGAAAAAATGTTGCGCATGGGATTTGAACCCGTGACATAGGGGCATCTACTGAACCATTTATCCACTAAGCGAAGCATGTCCCTTATTTTCAGGGGGGGTCATTTTAATATATATACGCATAAAATCAGAATTTGACCATATATATATTGTGTAATTTTTTGACGAGAAGGTTCGGGTGAACCCCCTAGGCTCCACCTAGGTTTGCCCCTGTCTCTATGTAATAATGTAGATAAACAATTCAATAATATTTTCTCCAATATCTCTCACATGGTATCACAGCAGTGGTGAGAAACTTACAGAAAGAAAATGGGTCAGCGTGAGTCAATTTCCACTGTCTGTCAAAGGTTGGTTTGGCTTTTTTTGTTTTATGTGTTGTGCAGAAACCACCACCACCACCACCACGAGGTGCAGAACACTCAAGCGAGCAAACCCTAGTGAGCTCCTCTGAGTTTTGGTGAGTCACAGGCCGCCGAAAAACTCACATCTATGTCACCATGCGCTTCACACGCCGGCGCATGGCGGCAGCCAGTTTTCAGCAAAAAAATATTTAGTAAGGACGCCTCACCATTATGAGGCTGACCATATATTTATTTTTTGATTCCGACCAGTTCCCAGCAGTCAAATCTTATTTCCGATGACTGAACCTTTTTTTTTCAAATAACGGCACCATTTTTCCAAAAATAAAAATTGTGAGAAAATTCTAAGGGGTAGCTTGGTAGTAGATAAGCCCAAAGCTAATACATGAATAACTTAGTTATTCATGTATTAATTTTATACCATGTTTGGTTTGCAAATATGATAAAAAACATTCATGTATTATTTGAAACAATGTTTGGTTGGTACGTTTTCAAATGTTGTATAAAAGTTATTCATGCATTAATTTTATATAGTGTTTGGTTGCGTTTATTGTAATCCTACATAATTAATACTTACATAACTTATGATGGAATCTATGTATAACTTCTGCGAGATAGAAAGTGTAATAAGTTGTGTGGGTATTAGTTATACATGTATTAAAATAGTAAATTACATATTCACCCCTATTAATTTACTTTTAAATGTATACTCCCTCTGTCCCAATTTATGTGGCATTTTTCGTTTTTCGAGAGTCAAACAATTTAAGTTTGACCGAAAATTTGCTCATGGAATTTTCAATTTTTTTGAAATGAAATTGATATATTTGTAAACTACGTAAAAAGTACTATAAGTCACAATAATTGATAATTCAAAATGTTTAAAAGATCTGTGAAAAATTTACGGTCAAAGTTAGACTTGTTTGAATCTCGAAATCCGAAAAGTGACACATAAAATGGGACGGAGGGAGTATTAATTTACAACAAATCAAATAATTAATACATGTAATCACCCCAAATTTTTTTCTTTAAGTTTTTTGTCTTGTTAATTGCTTAATTACTTTTAATTTATTTGCTTAAATTCTTGTTAATTATTTTTGGAATTAAGAAAAAAGATAACTCACTAATGTATTGTAATCTCTATATAACTACTAAACCCTGATAACTAATACCTACATGACTAGTACATGTATAACTAAACTTTGCATAACTAATATATGTATAACTAATACCTGCATAACTCTATCCAGCTACCAAACGACCCCTAATTTCACAATGTCTTTCGAGATTGATATTTTTGACTCCAAAAATATAGGAAGCTCAACCCCTATTATCACTTCAGAACTATTAATAAGAAGCTCACACTATTTAGCTTGGGATTTCTCGATTGAGTTGTGGTGCAAGGGTAAAGGTGTCAAAGACCACTTACCGAATAATGTGTGTGGTAGATAAAAAGGCAAAGGCTAGTGAAGAAGATGCAAAAGCCAAAGCATAATGGGAGAAGGTTGATGCTCAATTATGTAGTCATTTATGGCGATCTATTGATTCCAAGTTGATACCCTTGTTTCCCCCATTCCAGACATGTTATTCAGTTTGGGAAAAGGCTCGTGTTTTATACACTCGTGACATATTTAGATTATCTGATGTGATATTTCGAATGGCCAACTTAAAGAAACAAGAATCTAATATGTCTACTTACTTGGGATAGGTACAGGCAATCATGGAGGAATTTAAACGTAAATGTCAACTACTACGAATGTGGAAAAACAACAAGAGCATAGACAGACGTTATTTCTAGTTCTTACACTTGTTGGACTTCCTATTGACCATGATTTAGTGTGTGATCAAATATTAGCTAGTACTGCAGTTCCTTACAATTGTTGTATTTTTATCTTGTCTACTTCGTGTTGCCTCACCTCCCAGTCACAAAGTAGTTTCATCACCCACCATTGACAACTCTGTTCTCGCATCTTACACCATAGAAAAATGAATATATCAATCTATGGAGAATCAGCGATAATGAGGTCATTTTGGAAAATCTCGGTCCTAGTGTAGTTATTGTCATAAGCTTGGACACACTCATGACATATATTATATTTTGCATGGCCCACCACTTAGTTATGATACTATTGCTCTAAAGGAATATAATGAGTTCCTTCGAAATCGCACAAGTAACCAGACATATCCACAAGTAGCATCTATTGATCATCCTAATCGACCATCAATAATGCGCATATTGCACAGACAGAATATGATGAGTTCCTTCGGTATCGACCAAGTAAGCAAACGTCTCCACAAGTAGCTTCAGTTTCTCAACCTGATATTTTTGTTGCGGGTAATTCTTTTGCTTGTGTTTCCAGTCTAGCACTCTTGGATCATGGGTCATGGACTCAAGCACTCCTAATCACATTTTTGGTAACAAATCACTTTTGTCTGATATTGTTTATTCACAATCTCTTCCTGCTATTACTTTAGCTAATGGGATCCAAACAAAACCAACAGGGGTTGGAAAAGCCAAACCCCTTTCTTATGTCACCCTACCCGTCTGTTCTTTATGTCCCGGGTTCTTGCATTTGTTAGTTGTTTAACGTGTGCCCTACATTGTGGCATAACTTTTTTTGATGATTTTTTTCTCATGCAAGACCGCAGTACGGGACAAATGATTAGCTCGGGACATCTATAACAAGGCCTTTATTATCTTACCTCTTCAAATTTCTTCACAACATGCTCTATTACAGATCCTCCAGACCTAATTCACAAACGTTTAGGACATTCGAGTCTATCCAAGCTGCGGAAGATGGCGCCTAGTTTGTCTAGTTTATTCAAAATAGATTGTGAGTCGTGTCAATTTTGGAAACACACCTGTGTTACATTTTCACAAAGTACCAAGGGTTGTTCAAAGACTATTATTTTCATTAGTTCATTATGGTATTTAGGGTCCTAGTAGAGTCAATTCAACCTTAGGATTTCGTTAGTTTCATTGATGATTATTCAAGATGCACTTTGGTTTTCTTAATGAAAGATCGTTCTAGGTTCTTTTCTATATTCAAAAGTTACTTTGATGTAATACAAAATTAGTTTGGTGTTTCTATTCATACTTTTCGTAGTGTTTATGCCTTAGAATACTTATTCTCTCAGTTTCAGGAGTTTATGACTCACCAAGGAATTATTCACCAAACATCTTGTACATACACCCCAGCATAACGATGTAGCAGAAAGGCAGAATAGGCATCTCATTGAGACTACTAGCACTCTTCTAATTGAATCCCATGTTTTGGCTGTGTTTTTTAGGCAATGCAGTCCTTAAATCTTGTTATTTAATTAATAGAATGCCCTCATCTTCTATGAGATGTTCTACAAAGTAGGGTTTGCCTTCAAAGAAAGTAACATTAGCGGGCATAAAGTATCACTAGAGGACCCTTCGGGGTGGCCCAGTGGTTTGGGCTTGGGGTTGGAGGTCGCAAGTTTGAAACCCCTTGCCAGCGAAAGCAAGGGATTTGCCTTCTGGGTCGAGCTCATCGTACCGGGGCTTGCCTAGTGCGGGTTACCTCTCCTATGTGGTTTGCGAGCTATTGCATAGGAGCGGAGGTTTTACCATGTGCGCACCCAAAGGGGTAGCGGCTGCGGGTTTCCCCTGTCATCAAAAAAAAAAAAAAAAGTATCACTAGAGGTCAGACGAGAGATATCCCCTCTATACCTTTGAATAAAGAAAGACACATTCTTTTTATTAGGTGAGAAAGATACATTTTAGAGCACGAGGAGCCAATTTGTCATTTCCTGGAGTGATGATATAGACAAAACAGATGCTCCCAAAGACACGTGGTGGAAGAGAAAATAAGGTTGACTTAGGAAACAAAAAGAGTGCAGAACTTGATTTTGAATAGCAAAGAAAGCTCTTTGATTCTCTACCAGGATTGTAGAAGCTCTAATGTCATGAGATAAATATAACAAAAAATATTATTATTGAATTTTTGAGTCTCTACATAATTACACTGAAACCCTATTTATAGACATTACACTCCTTTTCTAAGTAGGATTCTATATACTAATTCTTTTTAAATTAGGATTCTATTATGTACTATTCTTGTTCCTATTCCTATTCTAACAAGAGGTAAGTATTAAAGGATCTAAAACTTGTTCTCCAAGATGAATCTTGCTTATTTACCTGATTGTAGTCATTGGACTGATGATCCTCCAAATCTGAATAACTTTTTCTTTCAAATTCATCCACTTCTCTAGAGGAAACCTCACTTAAAATCCCTTTCCTACTGCTGCAGTTACTTTGCCAATCTCTCAATTCATCCTCTAGTTTAGAACATCTTGTTTTCTTGTTGGTTATATGATCTCTAGGAGTGCAAGTTTCATTTTCAGCCACCTGTTACATGAAAATTACTATTCAGTATAAACAAATATAGTTCCTCAATGGTAAAGCCCAAGAATGAACACAAAAAGATATTAGTTAGGAAAACCTTGAACAAAGAGTATATAGTTAAGAAAATCACTACCTATCTACTTCAGAATCTCATCTCAACGTGAAATGGAAGAGAAGATCCAAACTAAAATATATATGGTGGACAAGAAAAGGAAAGTATTAGCAATATAAAAATGATTCTGGCACATGTACCTCATAATCTAACGATTTTTTTCCTTCCCTACAGCAGCAATTACTTTGCCAATCCCTCAGTTGATTCTCTAATTCAGCAGATCTAGATTTCTCACTAGTTAAGCTATTCCTGAGGGTGTAGATTTCATTTTCTGCCACCTGTTACATGAACACAACTACTCAGTATAACCAAATGTATGTAGTTCCTAATTGGTAAAGCCCAACAATGGAACCTTAAGTATATTAAAATCCAACATTAGCAAGTTATACAAAAGTAATTGTAAGTGCATTATACCTCAAGTTTTTTCTTGTATTCTTTCAAGACTTTCCACAAAGCTTTACCAAAATTTTGCAGAATGTGATGATTTCTCTCTTTCCTTTCCAATTCAACCTGATCAACTCTGAGAATATTCCCCACATTTGCTACTATAGTGATGATTTCCGCAGATTGAACACGAACGTCTGTCAAGCTGACATCCTTCATTCCTTTCGCAGCCACCTCTATCCAACAGAAGCAATCAATTTTAAACACAATCCTCTGCTGGAAATATTTTACAGTCCATTCTACAAAACAAAAAAAAGGAAAAAGAGAGATGGAAGAATTGAACATTTTGATAACCTTTATTCAAAAGTTGAGGACATTCATCACTTCCTTGATTGATCTGCATGAAAATAACAGTTGACATGAATAAATAATAGCTATGAATTTTTTGAAGGCCGAAGCTGCTAGTAAGGAAAACCTACACCTACAATGAGCAGAAGATTAGTTACCCCAAAGCTGTAGCTTGAATTTATATGAACAGTTCATGATATAACTTTGGATACAGAGCACAAACATAGCCCAATACATCACACGTATATAAAACTTTGTTTGAGTCACTGTGTAGTTGATAATGTCGACAAGTTTGCATTCTCCTATAATGATAATATGTTATTTAATTTTGTTTCCTAGTCTGTAATCAACAGTATTAATTTTGTCTCCTCATTTTAGTTGATAGTATCCATGTATATAAAAATAATTATTTTCTTTTCCCATTTGTACAATGAGATCAATACTATTACAGATGTATCTCCATGTAATTTTAGGCTTTTATTTAACTTTTCAGTTTTCAGCATATTCACAGATAATTTTGATTTTTAGTTCACTACACCTCCTGGTGTTGTGATTGTATTGTTTCTATTTTTTAAATAATATTTTCTGTTTAACCATAATAGGTGAATGAACAATAAATAGACAATTTTGGAAGAAAATTGCAAAGGAAACATATGAAAATCATCTTAATGAAAGAGCGCTGGATCAAAATATTGACTATTTTTTATAACAAAGAAATCCTGGAGGGCCAATACCACAAAATTATGAATTCAGTGTATAATAGGCCAATCCCTCTAACCCTTCTCCACTTAAATACTAAGCTTTTGTCTCTAGAAAGGTTTGAACCTGTGACAGCCCAACGCCCCAACCCACACATCACGCGTCACACTCCTCCCACTTGACCAAAACCCTGGAGGTAGAACAAGATATCATTTCTAAGCAGTATGAATGTTTAGTTAACTTGGTTATTTAAAGTTGAGACCCAAGACATTGTCAAAAGATGTTTTCTTACAAGAGTCGCTTTAAAGCACAAAAAGATCAGAATGGTTTTTCTTTCTATGTTGAAGGTTCAAGGATAATCTTAAGAGACTAACTGAAACTGGTAATTCAGTAAGCAATCACCTCACACAAAAAAATGGATTAGACAATCACCTCGCGCCAAGCCTCTGGTGAAACATGTACCTAAGCATAGAGCCAGGGTGCAGGATGTAAAATAGAAAAATGGGACAAATAAGATATACCTCAGAATCTTCACTTTTGCTCAACTTCATTCTTTTAAGCTGCACATAGCTAGGTGTTCTTTGCACAGGCCTCTTATTGTGGTTTAAAATTCCATGTTCTTCAATGGTATCAAACCTGCATCAACAGTTCCTTGTTCAAGAATTACTTCTAAATAATTGAAAAGGTCAATGCTAAAGCAATTGTTACAACAGCCGTCATACTTGATTTTTGTATATGGTGAAGCCTGCCTTAGCAGAAAAGAAGTATCAAGGTAGTCTTCTTCCCCGGGTCTTACAGTTAGAAGCTGCAGCATGGACATAGAAAGCCACAAAGGACAATGTTAAGAAAATTGTGGAGCAGAAAAAATTGATGGACTTCCAATACTTTTAGCAGTTCATGACAGTTTTCAAATATCTAAACTGATTTCTGCAGGAGTAAATGCATACCAATGCCATCCGCTTCTTGCCTTCCAAATAATCTCGCAAGTATCTGGTCAACTATGCAAAAGAAGAACCCAGAAAATTACTAAGGAAAGTAAGATGAAGGATATTCTATCTGAGAGAAAAATAGCTACCCAGAGCTGGGTATACAATATCACCTATCCAACGAATAAAACCATTTTACAAACAGCCTCAACATTGACTTGGGGACTGGGAATCAAAGACTCGAAGGAATAAAATATAGCAGTACAGAACATATCTACCTTGAATATTAATCTCTAATTAACTGTGCAGTTACCTCGACACCAAATCTAACACTACAATCACATTTTTGTTCAAGCTATTTCTTAACACAAACTTGTCTGAAATATGACTTGACACAAGATATTACTCTAATAGATCTACTGTGTGAAACATTTATTACACCTTCCTATGCATTATATAGGGAACTGTGTTAGATAACATTGGATAGAAGCAAAATGATTTATTTCAACAAATAGAAGCAAATATAAAAGTAACAAGCAGTAACTAGAGACCAATAAAATTTACTGGAAAGTGACGGAGAAGGATAAGAAAGTAAAACAGTACCAAAGAGTTTTGAAAGTGCTTCTGCATAGGTTTCCTGGGGTTCTTCTGATGCTCCAGTAATGACTGCACAGAACTTCCAGTAGATGAATAAAAAAGAAGAGTGGCATACCTCGATATTCATGAAACGGAAGTCAGAAAACCAGATTGATTATACATACCCTTAAGCATAGGCCAAACACCATTGATGTGTTGTTGATAAAATTACTTTCGAGCAGTCTAATCCCCTAGACATGAGTAATATTATCAGTGAGATGTTGCAAGCCAGAGAAATATATTAACCGCCAAACTTGCAACATAATATCTTAGGTCTAAGAAAGACTGAAGAGTCACAATCTTCTTCAGGTGGTCTGAAGATCGAGGTCTAACCTAGTCTTGACAGTAAAATCAAAGATACTAACAGAAAGGGATCTTTTAAAATTCAATAAAACAGCTTTTGTGTAATGATATGATTCAGTGGCCAAAGACAATCTGTACCTGATTTCCAGTCTTCTTTTCCCTCTCAGCTCCAGCAAGGTCAACTATGGTCAGGACAGCACTGTTTGAGTTATCACCAACTTTTCCATTTACCTCCTTATATTCACAGCGGATGTTTATGATGCACTGTGAACGACTGCAATGATGTTAAAACTTTCATCATGATAAATACAATTGGAACATGACTGTGTAAACCTAACCTGTCCATCATGTACGTAAACTAGATAAATAACTTAAGTGTATTTTGTTGTTCTGCTTTTGGTGTACAAATGTCTACTCCAATGAAACTGAGTCAATCATAGATGTTTTAGGATCCATTTAGATTTGGTTCAGTTTTTGGATAGATTTTACTCCTTTCTGCTTTTGTAAATATGGTTTTTCAGTACTACCTAAGTACTAAATGAAATACAAATGTTACTAGTTTCAAAAAAAAAACTAGAGAATGATTCAAAACAAGATTTTGGTTTTCCGTCTTCTATTAATTCTTTATTCAAATCCAATACCTACTATTTTAATTCTCGAGTTGTCCACTTCCCTTTGAATGATAAATCCCAAATTGGATTTATCAAAAGAAAGGGAGTCTCAGTAATTCTTTTTTTTTATGACAAGGAAACCCGCAACCGCTAACCTTTGGGTGCGCACAGGGTAAAACCCCTGCTCCTATGCAATAGCTCGCAAACCACATTGCGTATATAAATATGTAATTCGCCTCCGAAGATTAATGACGAAAGGTTGGTTTTCGCAATTGAAAAGATCATTATCGTGAATGGTTCCATCAATCATTTCAAGTTTAAGAAGTACGAGAAGCACAGCTTTGTATCAAAGAAAAGTCACTTAAGCAAGAAATCCAACCTTTGAAGAAAATAAAACATATGTTTCAGGATATAATTAGGGAGAGACACTAGCAACAGTGTCTCAAATATCACAAACCAGAGCATAAAGCAAAACAACAGCCACAGACCAACATAAGTATTTATAACCAAAACTTACCTAGATTGATTGTTTGAATTTGTCATAGCTGTAGCACGCTTCAAAAGTCCAGATGCGATTAGAGATTCAGCTTGTTGAGGATCATAAAGTATAGCCTGTTCAGAAGCACCAGAGCGCACACAATTATTTGATCTCTTTGAACCGCAGGAGTTATAGACTGGAAAAAAAAAATGCAACAAAGAGAAGCTATACAGCAATTCAAAGGACAACCTCTCGCATGCCTTTAATCGATGATTGCTGGATAAACAAATCTGCCCTATCTTTAAGTAAATCAAATATCTTTTCAGATTTTCCTTTCTCAGAAGAGATCTCAAACATGGATAGATAAAATATCCTGCACGTGATAAATCATGGGCAAAAAAAGCAGTTATTGAATGCAAGCATTTGAAGGACATACATAGAATTGCAACTTTTTATCCCACAATTAAGAATGCAATGACAGTTTTAAGAAAGTTCAAACCTCACGGACTAGGAAACTGCTAAAATATATTGAAAATCCTTTAAAACATATATTAGAAATGAAAGCACCTCTGTGACTGCATCTTGTTGCCTTCTTCTTGTGATAAAATTCGACTAAGAGCCAAAGGCACCATACCAGGGTCCCTTCCACACCCAAAGATGGTATGAGTTTTCCCAGAACCACTTGGTCCCAATGCAGCCAACATGCCACTCCTACCCTTCAGAAAATCCTCAACTAAAGGATTCACCATTTTTTCATACACTTCCCTCTGCAACACAAATCGCAATATCTCAACCTCAAACTAGAGAATCTTGGATATATTTCAATTTAATACAAACAGCAATTTGATATAAATGTAATTTCTGGTTTTCTGAAAATATAAGCAAATAACCTGAGATGCTTCTGATGAGAAGACTTGTGAAAAACCTTGATAAACTTCTGATTTAATACGTTTGCCATCTTGTAAGCTCTGCGGAGGCGATACAGTTACAGAATGTGCATCGTTCACTGTCACACAAACTTCATTGCTCTTTTTGAGCTTCTTAGGCAACGCATTGGTGGACTTAGGGTTTTTAGGCCAAGCATTTTTTGTCTTCTTCATTTCCGCGACTTTTTTCAGTGTTTCTCGTTGAATGTTTAATGTTCGGATTCTCATAAATACCTTGAGATTCTCGGATGATGCCTCCGTAAGTTTTTTTTCAGGGACTTCCATGGCCAGAATGTCTTCGATAGGGAATGAAGAGATGTTTTGCGGCGGTGATGATGAAGGTTGGAGAAGCGAAACAGGCGCGGTGGAAGACGGTGTTGCTCTTGCTTTCCGGTGAGGGTTCCGTCGAACGGTGGCCGTGTACGGACATGGTGAAGACCCTTTAGTCTCCATTTCTTCTTCGGTATAGTAAACAGTTCACTATTATTATTGTGCTAATACATCAAAATAGGGCGGAAATATTTGAATCAGATGAGCGGGTATCACTTGAGTTTGGACCTTAAAGTCAAAAGAGCCATGGTCTTGAATTGGCTTTTTAAAAACTTATAAGCGAGAGCCGAGAATTAAGGCCTCATTTGTTTACATACTAGTCACGATAGCCGTGCGAAGCACGGGCCCAATAACATTAATTTTTATATTGATTAATTATATTTTTTCTATTTTATATTAACTAAAAAAAAATTCTCTATTTTATATTAATTGAATTTTGTGGGGTTTTTTTCATTGTTCAAAATTTAAGATGGATGTTTGAATTTTTTTTATATTTATTGTTTCCTTTAATTAAGTTTTATATTTTCTAGAAGATAAATTGCATTACTTACAAAGTTATATTTATGATTTTTCAAAGGACAATAGTGAAAAGTATGATTTAAATTATGTCATATTCATATTTAAATGCATTGCTATTTTAAGGTGAGCTAGAAAATAAGTTATGAGTTATTATTCAAAATTGAAACAAAACTTCTAATTAAATTTGAAGTTTTCACAGTTAAACACTAAATTTTAAAATAAAGTAAAATTTATTTTGCTAAAGTGTGAATCGTAATTTTTATATCCAAATGGATAATTTAGAAGTGAAAAGAAATGAGGGACTGCAAAAACATTTTTTTTGTCTTGTTCATGTCAACAAAAAGAACACACAATTGCTACAGTATGAAAAAATAGTAGAAAGTTGTCAAATATTTCCTGCGTTCATTTTTATTTGTCTACTATATAGTAATATCTTTTTACTTTTACTTTTCACTTCTAATGTATCAAATTTTTTTCATATTTTATCCTCAATATTAATTACTTATTTTTCAAATTACTTTTCAAAATCTAAGAGAAAATTATAATAATACACTTTATATTAATCATTAATTTAGTAATGATTTATAGTGATTAATTTCACAATGTTTTTTAATAAAAATTAATTTTTGAATAAGAAAATAGAATTAAATTTGATGAATATGTGAATATTTTTTGGCTATAATTAAACGAAGGATGTAAAACATTGTGAAAGCCCAAAATTCATGTAGTATTATGTCATTTGGCAACAGTAAATTAGCTTTTACATGTGACACGACACATGTAAGAATAAATTTGAGACAACCCAACCTTAGGTGGAAGGATAAAATAGGAAAGACAGAAATATAGGCATAAAAAGGTTATAGCTAAATTTATTTCTATCCAATCAAAAATTTCATTACAAGTTAAATGATAGAAATGCCCTTATAGACTTAAGCAGGCATGTTGACGGAGTGGTGCCTGCTTAGTCCTATTCGCATTTCTTATATAGTTATCGACGGAGAACTAAGAGTCAAAGCTAAAAAGGATTTTATAATTTCGAACAAATTATACACTAATTAAATTAAAGTAGAACAAAAGAAATGAATTTTTGAATTTTTCCGAAACATGCTGAAGCAGGTGCGCCGATTTTAAAAGTTTTAGCTAAAAAGGATTTCATAATTTTGAAAAAATTATACACTAATTAAATTAAAGTAGAACAAAAGAAATAAGTTTTTCTTTTAAAAAAATCTAAAACACGTTGAAGGAGGCATGTCAATTTGAAAAGTCATAGCTAAAAAGAATTCCGTAATTTCAAAAAAATTATACACTAATTACATTAAAGTAGAACAAAAGAATTTGATTTTTTTTCAGAAACATGCTAAAGCAGGCACATCGACAGAGAACTAAAAGTCAGAGCTAAAAACGATTCTATAATTTCAAAAAAATTATACACTCATTAAATTAAAGTAGAATAAAAGAAATAAATTTTTGAATTTTTTTCCAAAACACGCTAAAGCAGGCACGTCGATTTTAAAAGTTTTAGCTAAAAAGGATTCCATAATTTCAAAAAAATTATACACTCATTAAATTAAAGTAGAATAAAAGAAATAAATTTTTGAATTTTTTCCAAAACACGCTAAAGCAGGCACGTCGATTTTAAAAGTTTTAGCTAAAAAGGATTCCATAATTTCAAAAAATTATACACTAATTAAATTAAAATAGAACAAAAGAAATAATTTTTAAATTTATTTTTCAGAAGACGCTGAAGCAAGCACGTCGACGGAGAATGTTTGGTATTTTTCTATAAAATATTTTCTTAGAAAACAAGTGGATTTTAATTTATTTTCTCACGTTTGGTTGGTGAAAGAAAAGACATTTTCTAAAAAATATCTTTTAGTTTTTGCTTCAGACTAGAAAATACTCTTTAGAAAAATAATTTCTGACCAGAAAATCAACCTCAATAATCGATCTAGAATCTGATCCTGACACTCGAATTAGGATACGACCCCGACAACAGTTCCAAAATTCTACCCTGAGATATGACCCAGAACCTGACCCAGACTTTTGATTCTGAAATATTTTTCATAAATAATTTTTTTTTTTAAAATTGACGGAGGGAGGGGAAAAGGGGTGCTTGGGGTAGGAGTGGTGTAAAAAAAATTAAAAAATTTGAAATATTTTTCTAAAACAATTTTTTTAAAAGAATTGATGGGGTGGCACGGGGGGTTGAGGGGGTGGTTGGGGTGGCATAAAAATGAAATTTTTTAAATTTGAAATATTTATCAAAAATATTTTTTTTTTTTTTAAATTGACTGGAGTGGCCTAGGTGGGAGAGTAGAGGTGACGGGTAGCGTAAAAATGAAATTTTTAAAATTTGAAATATTTATCAAAAACCCTGGGTGGGGGAGTAGGGGTGGCGGGTGGCATAAAAAGGAATGTTTTAAAAAAAAAAAAATGACGAAAGAGGGCCTGGGGGTCGTAGGGTTAGGGTATGGGATGAGGTAAAAATGAAATTTTAAAATTTTGAAATATTTTTCCAAAATATTTTTCTTGTGGGGGTGTGTGGATGGTAGGGGTTGGATGAGGTAAAACTAATTTTAAAATAATTTTAAATTTTTTTTTTTGGGGGGGGGACTGGTTGGGGGTAAGGGTAAAAAAATATTTGAAATTTAAAAAATAAGAATTTTTTTGGATGGGGAGTACGGGATAGGGTAAGAAAACAAATATTGTAATTTAAGTATGAAATAATGTTTTGAAAAATGTCTTCCTTAATTTCTTTTAAGGAAAGTCATTTTCCTTAAATTTGAGGAAAATAAGTTGATTTGAAAAATATTTTTCAAAACATTTAAGTCAACCTAACATGGGAAAAATGGAAAACATTTTCCACCAAACATACCCTTAGGCCTCATTTGTTTTCATTAAGATCAAGAGGTCTGAATTTGAATGTGCATCTGAATATATGAGATTTTGTCTATATATCTAAATACTGAATTATTAATACTATTTGTTTTTTAAAATATCTATATATATATCTATATAGATATTTTCCAATTTTGACCACTTTTATAGCAGATTATCATTTGGGTTAGAAAATCATGCCTATAGGCGCTATGCAATGTTTTGATTTCTCAATCACCTAGAAATCATGTTCATAGGTATTATTAATTTACAGCATGCTAAACTGTTTAAAATAATCTATCATGTTTTAATTTGCCTTTTTGATATTAATTACCAATTGGATCTGCAACTATATTTGAACATCTTTGCCCGCATTTGTGGCCACTTAAACTGATCCACCCTGAGTAATTTGATTAACAATAAATACTGCATTCTAAATAACTCTGGTCACTCAAAATCAGTCTAATAAGCTTTTTCTGCACTTGTAACGACTTTCTGCCCTTTTAAAATTAATTCAATTTTGTTATATGAAATGTTCGTCTGTTTATGCGCACACACTTAACATGAAACTTTTCACTAATTATTTGTGTTTGCGAGCATGCTAATTAAAATTTAGAGGCCACTATGAGATTTTATGTGCTAAATGCTCGTCCAACGTGTTTTGTTTGGCGTCTAGAGGGCCTAATTAGGAGCATATATTTTCTTTTAGTCTAAAAACTCCCTAAATAGTAATCCAATGCCTCTTGGACATTAAGCGGGAATGCTAGGCACCTTTTAGGACGTAATGCATTGGAAGGTAGGGTAGGGATAGTTAGGCCCTTTACGGAGATGATGACAATCGACTCAGACTTAAAACGACAAACATTGATTTTATCTTTCCGAATATTAAGCCGATCGAATAATAAGTCGAGCGTTGAACCGTAAAGTGTGTTAATCTAGATTCCATGGTCTCCCTTTCCTTTTCTCTTTTTATTTGTTTTATAATTATAAATGTTTGGGGTAGTTTAATAAAATAAAATTGTTTCGCCTATCTATTTGTGCATCTTTTGTCTCCTTGCTTATCTCTTATTTTATATTAATGTTTATTTATTTTTATCACCTAGTAAGTATGCTTAATTAAAAATTAAATAAATGAGACCTTAATTGCTACATGTAACCCCCACATAAATTGTATGAGATATGGTCGGGACCCACATTTGTGGACCTCGAGGGATGCTTAACACCTTCCCCTCGAGGTAATTTGAACCCTTACCCGATCTCTGGTTCATTGACCTTAAGGTAGATCTAGTTAGGTTAGATAGGTTCCTAACGCGCCTTAATTCGTTAGGTGGCCACTCTTCAATCCAAACAAAACCCAAAAGAGTTGTTAGGTCGTGCATCGAAATCCATTTTGCGAAAAATGGGGCGCGACAGAATGGCGACTCTGCTGGAAATTTTAGGTTCTAACAATTACTTGTTTCAATTGATTTATGTGGGGTTTACTTTATTTGCTTATTTCGTTGCTTGTTTGATTATTACAATGTCTAATTGCTATTTATTTCCCTTGCTTATTTGCTTTCCTTATTTATTGTATATTTCCATGTTCCACCCCTTTTCCTCTTCCTTATTTGTTTTTTCCATGTTTCGCCCTTTCCCTTTTTTCCTTATGTGAATATTTCTATGTTTAATTTTATATCCCTTCCTTATATGTTGGATTTCGTACATGCTTATATGCTTCTTTCTTTTATTTATGTATTTATTTATTTGCTGTTTTTCTTAAAATCGCTTATATGTTACTGATTTACATCTACATGCTAAGTGTTTACTGCTCTGATAAACGGGCATTCCTCTTTTACTTTCCCCAATTGGGACCCTCTTCTTTTTTTATTAAATTTTCTAGTGATGGTGTGTGACTTTGCACATCTCACAAAATACTCATATTCTCTTCAAACATCATATATTAGAGAGATGAGTGAGGCATGACAGATACAGATAATTTTACTACCGTGGAACCATGTGCCTTCTCACATAGAACCTCTTCAAGTCCGTATCTACCCAACTCTTAGAAATATTAATTAGGTCATACATGCTGCATAAACCTTAGGTGGTTTGACCATTGGTGTCAATTCACACTCTTAGTAGTCACCTTATCGTCAAAAGGGCCCAGTACCCTTTAGACAAATTGCATATTATGTGTCAATGTGGTCATAGTAGCTAAATCAATCCTAATATATGCCAAAATGGACTTTAGAATTTGTTTGTTGTTTGTTTGCAATCATGGCCGCTCCCAACTTCCCAAACACGCAAATGGTTGTAAAAGTGAATGATCTTCTGAAAAGATGGTGGGTGAGTATCAAGAAAGACCATGAGTTGAAAATCCACAAACTAGTTGGTGGATTGACTTCTCTTATTTGTTTCTCCTGATCGCTACATGATTATGGCTAGGGGTGTTCACGGGTTGGTTTGGATCAGTTATTGGTCAAAACCAAAACCAAACCAACTTAATCGGTTTTAAAATTATCAAAACCAAACCAAACCAAATATAATATACATTTATCGGTTTGGTGATTATCGGTTTCGGTTTGGTTTGGTTTGGTTATTCGGTTATTAACCATACACAAAAATAAAAGAAACAATTCATTTAAAATGTGAAATAAGTGACAACAATCCATTCAAAATGAAAAATAGTTAGAATGACTTAAATTACT
>NW_006239119.1:812386-821485 GCF_000226075.1 Solanum tuberosum | reverse complement strand
AATTGTCATAGACACTCATATACATGAAATCAATAAGATAAATGTTTCATCTTGGGCATTTTTGCTTTCAATAAGTAAATTATAAAGAAATTTTAATGAAAATATGTATAAGATCTTTAAAATTGTTTATAAAAATAATATATTAAGTATGTATATTAATAAAATATATGTATATAATTCATCGATTTGGTTCGTTATTTCTTCGGTTTTTTCCGAATAAAACCATAACCAAACCAAATACTATCGGTTTTCAAAAATCTAAAACCAAACCAAACCAAACCCAAGTAAAATCGGTTTTATTTTATCGGTTTGGTTTGGTTTTTCAGTTTGGATCGGTTTTTATCCAAACCGTGAACACCCCTAATTATGGCCTTGCTGAAATTTTGGAATCCCGCAAGATTGGTCTTCAAATTTAGGGATTTTGAGCTAACTCCAACACTTGAGGAAATTAATGGGTTTGTAAACCTTCCTTGTCACGGGCGTCAAATGATCGTGTCGCACAAGCAAGCACCGAAGAAATTCTTGAAGAGTCTAGGGCTGAAGCGCAATCTGAAGAACACTATTCAGAATGCAGAAATTACTTAATTATTGGTTGATTTTAAGGGGGCAGAAAAGACTAACTTATTAGCTGATTTTAAGGGGGCAAAACACTATTCAAAATGCAGAAATTACTTAATTATTGGCCAATTTAATTAAGACAGATTAGTTAAATAGAAGCATATGGGTAGAAATATTTAAAAGCAGTAGAAGATTATTAATGCTAAATGTTTATTGTAAGTGGCAGCTGTTTAGTAGATGCAGAAGTTATCAATTTACTAGCAAGATTTAATCAGGGCGAGCAAGTAGCAGATACAGAAAATGATTTAGTAGCTGATTTTAAGTGGCATGGTTGTTTATTAAATGCAAAAACTAAATATTTCAGGGAGATTTTAATCAGGCAACTACTTTATTTTAAGACAGTTCAGATTAAAATTCAGAGAATATTACTATGCTTATTTTAACTCTTAACAGATAGGGAAATAATTTATGGATAGGTTAGCAATGATTTAGTCAAATAGATCAACTTAATTCTTTATATATTTTTTTACATTCTGAAAACTAACTAGTTTAAAACTTAGGCAATTGAACAATCAGCAATTTTATACAAAAATTATACACACAAATTAATTATCTAACACTCTAGAAATTAAGCAGAGACCTATAGTCATAACCCAATTAATTAACATGCAAGCTATTAGAATAAAATTTTGGCATGCTAGATTTATTTAAATCTGATTAATTAGTATTGATTTTATTCTTTTGAGTCCTATAGGCATGGTACTAAGTGTGAACATGCATGCTGAAATCAAATTTAACTCATGAGCATGCTATCTAATACTAAAAATATATACGATGAACAAATTATGGATTTCGACACAATTAATATACAAGATCAGTTCACTATTTTAGAATTGATTTTAACACATGCTCATTTGACTACTAATTACAAGATAGCTCAATAATTAAGGGTTGATTTTAAGAAAAATTGATATGCTTACCTGATTTTGTGATTTTAGAAATAGGCAGATTATCTATAACAATCACACATAATAAAATAAAATAAGAAAAATAAACAATTACCCTGTAAATCCCCTCATCCTTTAGACGATCCCCCCAAATATATTTCATATATAGAGAGAGTTAAGTTCATACAAATTATTACAAAACCAAATCAATAAACAGAATACGAATATCAAAACAAAATAAGGAAAAACTTCAATATAACATTCCTTTCCATGACGACTCTTCGAACTCCCAAACTTATATAACTTGCTAAATAAACAATAGGTACAATACTAAATAATACTTATCGATTATATGATTATCATGTTTAAACCAAAGTATAACATATAACACATTATAAGCAAAATTACGGATATCGAACTCAAACAATTGATGGGAGTAGTAAACATAACATCACATATCCAGAGTAGAAGAAGACTGACTTGTATGCTTCCATTTTATTTGTTTCAAATGTAAAACAATATTCATAATAGATGATGCAAAAGAAAATTTAAATTAATGAGGAAAACACTAACCAATCAAGCAGAAATATTTATCAGCAATGAAGATAAACTATATCCCAAACCGATCTGAACAGAGCAAAACAAAGTGGAGAAGTACTTCTGAGAATATTCACCGGGATTTCTATTTTTTAGAATACTGAGTATTCTTTAGGGTCCGGGGAAAAAATAGGGAAGGTTATTTAACTATATT
This sequence comes from Solanum tuberosum, assembly GCF_000226075.1. Lineage (NCBI taxonomy): Eukaryota > Viridiplantae > Streptophyta > Magnoliopsida > Solanales > Solanaceae > Solanum > Solanum tuberosum. The sequence continues at coordinate 819,229 of NW_006239119.1, read as the reverse complement.
TTTAATTCAAACATGTACCAAGAATCTAGAATGAATTCGCAGATGCCTTAGCCACTTTGTCTTCTATGATTCAACATCATGATCATAATTACATTGATCTCATTCACATTCATATATATGAGCAGCCAACATACTGTTTTCATGTTGAGGAAGAGCCTGATGGAAAGCCTTGGTATAATGACATTCAAGGATATTTGAAGAACGGTGAGTATACAGAAGATGCAACAGTGTACAAAAGCGCACAATTCAGAGGTTAGTGAATCAATCTATTTCTAAGTGGAGAAATTCTTTATAGGAGGACTCCAGACTTGGGTTTGCTAAGGCGCGTCGAAGCTGGAGGAGCTAGAAAGTTGATTGAAGAGATACATGCAGTAACATGTGGTCCTCACATTAACGTTTTTACATTGGCTAAGAAGATTATGAGATCGGGAAATTTTTGTTAATGTGGTCATAATAACTAAATCAAACCTAATATATGCCAAAATGGTGTTTAGAATTTGTTTGTTGTTTGTTTGTAGTCATGGCCGTTCCCAACTTCCCAAACACGCAAATGGTTGTAATAGTGAATGATATTCTGAAAAGATGGCAAGTGAGTATCAAGAAAGACCATGAGTTGGAAATCCACAAACTACTGGGTGGATTGACCTTTCTCTTATTTGTTGCTCTTGATCGTTACATGATTATGGCCTTGCTGAAATACTGGGATCCCGCAAGATTGGTCTTCAAATTTAGGGATTTTGAGCTAACTCCAACACTCGAGAAAATTAGTTGGTTTGTAAACCTTCCCTGTCACGGGCGTCAAATGATTGTGTTGCACGAGCAATCACCGAAGAAGTTCTTGAAGAGTCTAGGGCTGAAGCGCAATATGGAGATAGATTGTTTAGATTCTGGATGGATTTCATTTGAATTTCTGTACTCGTGTTTTTGTGACAAGAATGGTCATAAACATTTTAATAAAGTGTTTGGTTGCTCTGCTAGACAATAGAAAAAATATCATTTGAGAGCTTTCGCCATTGCACTACTGCATTCCTTAGTCTTTCCTATGAAGGGAGGGAAACTTAGCACTACATTGGGTTATGTGGTTCACATGTTAGCTCAAGGAGGACCAAATCCTACCAAGACTATAGTGCCCATGATACTTGCAGAAATGATAAGGGCATTATCCGCATGCGCCAATAGTAAGATATTTTGAGGGTTGCAATCTTTTGTTACAACTGTGGGCCACCAAACACTTTTACAATAGGTGTGACATGGTAGACATCTTCGATGGCATGGGAAACAAAATCTTTAGTCACCCCATAAGGATGTTGCGTTTCTTCCCCCCAGTAGGAACGGAAGACTGGTTTATGTATCTAATAGAGCGGTCTGGTAATCAAATCCAATGGAAATATCAGTGGTTAGGGTCACGTCGCGCCATGGTTAGAAAACATGAGCTCTATTTCATTGAGCTTATTGGCCTAAATGGGGTTCAACCATATGCACCATTCCGAGTCCTCTGCCAATTCGGACAAGTCCAAATGATACCTTTACGATCTTATATGGGCCACTATGGGTATAACTTTAGGCCAGAAACGCCACAAGTTGACACCATACTGCAAAGTTGTGAATGAGTGATGACTATCGACATCCGAGAGCATCGACCATACTGCACACCCGAGTATTACGTATGGATCTTAGAGGATGTTGAGCATAAGGACTTAAGTGAAGGAGGCCTTCCTGGTTTTGGTGATGAAATTGAAAGAATGTGGGCACACAATCTTCTTAACAATGATTATGACATGACCCTGAAATTGAGAGAGCAGACTGCACCAAACATTGGAGACCAATATTTTTGAAGTTCTTTTTTTAGGATTTTATTTCCCCATGTTATCCCTAGCCCTTTAACTTCTAGTTTTGCTTTACTCTATGATGTAATAAATTGAATTTATTCAATATATATAAAGATAGTTTTCCCTTTAATTCTCTAACTCTAAGCTCCAAGTTGGCAAATAAGGCTTGAAATTAATTATTGTGCATCACTTATATGTCGTCTTAGGCCTATCTCTGGCTCAATGAGGTCCCTTGAATTTAGGGCATTTATTGCAAACAATGTGCTATTACTATAATTTGCTCTAATATCTAACATCTTTTTTCTGTTGATTCTGTTGTTTTCCCATTCCTTAAGGTTGATTAGTCTTCCACTCTGTCCCATACAAGATCTAAAAGGACCCCCCTTCTCCTCCTCTTTATAGGGCAAGCTACAAGGACAAGGGTAAAATGGTTGACAACAACAGCACCAACGAAAGGGTTGAGACTTCTGAAGGAGGACAACTTTCAAATGATCTTGTCGTAAGACTTGAGCGCAAAATCCTGGAACTAGAGGAAGAAGTGGCCAGCATGCACGAGTTGGCTAAGTTGTCCATTTCTCTCGAAACTCCTTTTGGGGAAAATATACACAACCTCCCTCTCACTAACCAAACGACTTTACCAAACAATCCTCCACTCAATACAACCCGACCTAATCCCACTCAGCCTAATATTTTCTCACCACTTCATAACCAAAATACCCAAGTCCCACTTTATCAATACAACCACCAAAATAAGCCAAGCGTTCCAGAACCAATTCCAAACCATAATGTAAACCCTTCATACACTCCTAGAAATCACAACATTAACCCCATATATGTGGAAACCGCTCCCGTGACCCATGACTACCACAAATCATAGTCCTCCTAAAAGGACCTTTTGATAAAATCCCTGACTGAGAGATTGGATAATTTGGCCAACAGAGTGCAACATGTTGAAGAGATCAAGAGGTTGGGAGGACTGAGCTATGAGGATTTGTGCATGCACCCCAACGTAGAACTGCCTGAAGGATACAATCTTCCAAAGTCTGAACTGTTCAATGGCATTGGAGATCCCAAAGCCCACCTGCGAATGTATTGTGACAAGCTTGTAGGGGTGGGAAGAGATGAGAGGATACACATGAAGTTGTTTATGAGGATCCCACCGGGGAGGATCTATCATGGTATATTGAACAAGACTCTCAGAAATGGGTTGAGTGGGTGGACATGGCCACAGACTTCATGAACAAGTTTGGATTTAGTGTTGAGAATGCACCCGACTGGTTCTACATCCAAAACTTACAGAAAAGCTAGTGAATCCTTATGGGACTACGCCATAAGATAGAGGTCTGAGGCATCTTGGGCCAGACCACCTATAGAGGAATCTCAGATAAAATATTATTTCATTCGCGCCTAAGAGCCACAATATTATGACAGGATGATGCTCGTGGCTAAGAAGAGTCTTGTTGATATCATCAAACTAGGTGAAAGAATTGAAGAGTGCATAAAAAATGGGACTATTATCAATATGGAAGCCTTACAAGCTACCAACAAAGCTTTACAATCTGGTGGAATAGCAGAAAATCAGAAGAAAATAGGTTTGGTAATGATGTCTCAAGGAACCAAAACCCCTTATAAGTACCAAAGCTCCATACCCTCAATCTCCATCTCCATATTCCCCAGCATAGTCACCATTTTATCGCGCCCCATTTTTCATAAAAATGGGTGTCGGTGCACGACCTAACAACTCTTTTGGGTTTTGTGTGTATTTATTTCTTCCAACAAAATCTGTTATAAAAATGTTGAATCTGAGATTATGGCATATAATAAAACTGCGCAACTTAACATTAATGACTTAGAAGAGGTCGAGAAAAGTGAAGTATCCGAAGAGTTAATCAGAAAGGTTGAGGAATTCGAGGAAAAACCCAATCCAAACTTAGTGGAAACAGATGTGGTACATCTGGGAAATTCGGAGGTAACACAAGAGACCTGAGTAAGCATCCATATGACGGAAGATGACAAGAAGGAGTATACCGAGTGTGTCATAGAGAATAAGGATATTTTTTCCCGGTCCTATATAGATATGACTGGGCTAAGCACTTCAATCGTAGCTCATCGGTTGCCCACTGATCCAACATGCCCTCCAGTGAAGCAGAAGCTCCGAAAATACAAGCCTGAGTTGAGTTTGAAAATCAAAGAAGAAATATGAAAGCAATTAGATGCTATAATCCTTCAAGTGATGGAGTATCCAACATGGCTTGCAAATGACGTTCTAGTGCCCAAGAAAGACGGAAAGGTCATAGTTTGTGTGGATTATCGGGATCTCAACAAGGCTAGTTCCAAGGATAATTTTCCATTGCCCAACATACACATCCTGATTGACAACTGTGCTAAGCATGAAACACAATCATTCATGGATTGCTTTGCCGGTTATCATCAAATTGAAATGCACAAGGATGATCCTGAGAAAACTTCTTTCATCACACTGTAAGGTGTCTACAACTACAAGGTAATGCCTTTTGGGTTAAAAAATATTGGGGCTACATACATGAGGGCAATGACTACTCTGTTTAACGACATGATCCATAAGAAAATTGAAGTTTATGTAGATGACGTCATCATCAAGTCGAAGAAGGGTTCGAATCATCTAGATGATTTACGAAAGTTCTTTTCCAGACTGCGCAAGTATAATGTGAAGTTGAATCATGGAAAATGTATCTTTGGAGTTCCTGCTGGAAAGCTTCTGGGTTTCATTGTCAATCGTCGAGGTATAGAATTGAATCCATCGAAAATCAAAGCCATTCGTGATCTTCCTCCACCGAAAATTAAGAAAGCGGTAATGAGTTTCTTGGGACGACTCAACTATATAAGTTGTTTCATAGCCCAGTCTACTATTATTTGTGAGCCTATTTTCAAGTTGTTGAGGAAGGATGCTGCAGTGAAATGGACAGACGAGTGTCAACAATCATTTGACAAGATCATAGATTACTTGTCCAATCCTCTTGTGTTGGTTCCACCGGAATTTGGTAGGCCATTGTTGTTATACATATCGGTATTGGATAATGCTTTCAGTTGCATTTTGGGGTAACATGACAAAACAGGAAAGAAGGAGCAGGCGATATATTACATGAGCAAGAAGTTTACATCATATGAAGCTCGATACTCTCTATTGGAGAGTACCTGTTGTGCTCTAACTTGGGTCACCCAAAAGCTGTGACAACACCTCTACTCGCACACTACTTATGTGATTTCAAAGATAGATCCTCTCAAGTATATATTTCAGAAACCCATGCCTACAGGTAAACTGGCTAAATGGCAGATACTATTGAGCGAGTTTGACATAGTGTATGTTGCACAAAAAGCAGTGAAGGCACATACATTGGCGGATCATATGGCAGAGAACCTTGTAGATGATGATTATAGACCGTTGAAGACTTACTTTCCAGATGAGGAAGTAGCTTTCGTGGGGGAAGACATTTATGAAGAATATGATGGTTGGAGGTTGTTTTTGATGGAGCTAAGAATTTGAGCAGATCTGGCATCAGAGTTGTTTTGATCTCACCAACTGGGCAGCATTATCCAATACCGACGAAACTCAGATTCCTTTGGTCAAATAACATGGCCGAATATGAAGCTTACATATTGGGACTCCGACGGGCGATTGACTTGGATGTCCATGTAATACTGATAATAGGAGATTCAGACTTATTGATTCATCAAGTTTGAGGCGAGGGGGCAACCAAGAATCAGAAGTTGTTACCATACTTGGAGTGCATGTATAGGTTGTGCAAAAGGTTCATAAAGACTGAATTGAAACATGTACCAAGGATCCAGAATGAATTCACAGATGCCTTAGCCACTTTGTCTTCTATGATTCAACATCCTGATCATAATTACATTGATCCCATTCACATTCATATATATGAGCAACCAACATACTATTTTCATGTTGAGGAAGAGCCTGATGGAAAACCTTGGTACAATGACATTCGAAGATATTTGAAGAACGGTGAGTATACAGAAGATGCAACAAGTCTACAAAAGCGCACAATTCGGAGGTTAGCGAATCAATTCTTTCTAAGTGGAGAAATCCTCTATAGGAGGACTCCCGACTTGGGTTTGCTAAGGTGCGTCGAAGCTGAAGAAGCTAGCAGGTTGATTGAAAAGATACATCACGAACATGTGGTCCTTACATGAACGGTTTTATAGTGGCAAAGAAGATTTTGAGATCGGGATATTTTTGGCTAACTATGGAGACAGATTATATTTGCTATGTTAAAAAATGTCACCAATGCCAGACTCATGCATATATGATCCGAGTTCCTCCCAACGAACTCCATTTTAATAATTCACCTTGGCCATTTGCAACTTGGGGGATGGACGTCATTGTTCCAATCGAGCCAACAACATCCAATGGACACAAATTCATTTTTATCGCAATTGACTACTTTACCAAATGGTTCGAAGCTACCTCTCACAAGTCGGTGACGAACAAAATTAAAGATGACTTCATCAAAAATAGCATTATCTATCGGGATTCCCTAGTCAATCATCACTGATAACGGAACCAATCAAAATAGTGATTTGACGAGATCATTGTGTGAGCAATTCAAGATCAGTCATCGAAATTCTACAACATATAGGCCAAAAATGAATGGGGCAGTCGAGGTTGTAAACAAGAACATCAAGAGAATACTACGGAAGATGATCGATAATCACAAGCATTGGCATGAAAAGCTACCATTTGCATTGATGGGATATCATACTACTATTAGAACTTCTACTAGGGCTACACCTTATTGAAACGACCCCAAAAATGCCCGAAAATGTGCTTCGGAAACACCTAGAATTGTAATTTCCATATATCTCAAAATCCGTGCATGATTTCGGAAATTCGACTTCATATTCTTATTCAGGGGGTCAAATTGAGTGGGAAATGGGTCTAACCCGAATTTTAGAGCAACCGTATCAAAATTCGAAAATCGCAAAAAATGCGATTTTCAGGGTCAACTTTAAAGGG
>NW_006239119.1:776822-812218 GCF_000226075.1 Solanum tuberosum | reverse complement strand
TTATAGAATTTTTAGGAAATGGAAGGTCCAATGTACGTCTTATGAATCGAATGGTTATATAATTATTGAAATGATGATGAAATGGACACATATATATGATTTTCTCTATATATGTGTTGTGAGTCGACCAAGCCTAGTACGGGGGGTAGTAGGCCCGTATAACCATATCGAGGGGTTGGTACCTTGGTTGCCTAGTACGGGGGGTAGTAGGCCCGTATAACCGTATCGAGGGGTTGGTACCTTGGTTGCCTAGTACGGGGGGTAGTAGGCCCGTATAACCGTATCGAGGGGTTGGTACCTTGGTTGCCTAGTACGGGGGGTAGTAGGCCCGTATAACCGTATCGAGGGGTTGGTACCTTGGTTGCCTAGTACGGGGGGTAGTAGGCCCGTATAACCGTATCGAGGGGTTGGTACCTTGGTTGCCTAGTACGGGGGGTAGTAGGCCCGTATAACCGTATCGAGGGGTTGGTACCTTGGTTGCCTAGTACGGGGGGTAGTAGGCCCGTATAACCGTATCGAGGGGTTGGTACCTTGGTTGCCTAGTACGGGGGGTAGTAGGCCCGTATAACCGTATCGAGGGGTTGGTACCTTGGTTGCCTAGTACGGGGGGTAGTAGGCCCGTATAACCGTATCGAGGGGTTGGTACCTTGGTTGCCTAGTACGGGGGGTAGTAGGCCCGTATAACCGTATCGAGGGGTTGGTACCTTGGTTGCCTAGTACGGGGGGTAGTAGGCCCGTATAACCGTATCGAGGGGTTGGTACCTTGGTTGCCTAGTACGGGGGGTAGTAGGCCCGTATAACCATATCGAGGGGTTTGTACCTTGGTCCCTAGCTCGGGGGGTGGTAGGCCCGGGTAACCACATTGAGGGGTTTGTACCTCTTTCGCCTCTCCAAGGGGGTGGTAGGCCTTGGAAAGTATTATATTGATGGTCACTCACCACACATGTACTACGTCCCACTAAATATGATTTTTATGTAAGCATCATTATACATATCATCTCATTACTATGCTATCTATCGGGTATGATTATGCATTTTGCCTATGATGTCCATCTATTGTTGCATTGTATTGCATTCTATATACTTAGTACATTCAAATGTACTAATGCATACTCTATGCCTACATGATGTCACCATGTAGGGACCGGAGCACCGCTTGACCATCCTCCTCCGCGTGGCTAATACGATTTTCTATCGAGCTTATTGGTGAGTCCTCCATTCCGGGGACGTTGCTTATGATTCTTTTGCTATGTATAAGTACTTTTTTTCCCTTTTAATTATGTATTGACTATGAGGGTGAGCCCGGTAGTTTGTCTTGGCCCCCGCTAAGTATCCATGTTTAGAGGTGGTGTTGGACAAGTTGTGTATTATGCTTGAGCTTGACTCATCTATGGTATTTATGTATCATTCTCTTTTTCTCTTGCTCCCTCAGTCCCGATTTCCCCCTTGATTGTGCTTATCGCTTATGGTTCATTTTAATTGCTTCCGCGACCAAGGATGTGTAATGATACGCTATGAGGCTTGTTTGGGGTTTCTTCGGGTTCCCCATTCGCCGGTCACGTCTAGGCCCTAGGCTTGGGTCGTGACACTTATTTTCTAGTATATGGTAATGTAGCTGTGATACCTGCTGAAGTAGAGATACCATCTTCGAGGATTATACAGGAAGCGGAGCTGAGTGATGCTAAATGGATAGAACTTCGGTTGGAGAATCTGGAATTAATAGACGGAAGAAGGATTAACGCTGTCTGTCATGGTCAACTCTATCAAAATAGAAGCGGATTTTCCCAAATCAAGATGAAGCAAATGGTAAATTCTTATCAAACTGGCAAGGACCATACATAGTCTCTTGAGTGTTGACAGGCGGAGCACTCATACTTGCAGAAATGGATGGAGAAGTTTGGCCCAAACCTATCAACTCAGATGCTGTGAAGAGATATTACATTTAAGTTTGTTTCATGGTCTTTTACTTTGTATTGGAACTATGTCAGACCTGATTCCCATTTAAGAGGGGATACGTAGGCGCTCCTATGGAGTTCTGTCTTATCATAATAAAAATTTCATTTTCCCCTTTAACTGTGTAACTGGGGTAGAATTTTTGAGAGGGCCTAAAAAATTCCATCAGAAGGACATTTTCTTGCAAGTTACGATACTGGGGCAAATTTTTTGAGAGGAACTCAAAATTCCATTAAAAGCTTTTCTTCTCACAAATCAGTAACTGGGGAAGAATTTTTGAGAGGGTCTCAGAAATTCCATCAAAGAATATTTTCCAGACAAATCAGGACTGGGGAAATTTTTTTGAGAGGGTCTCAAAAATTCCCTCAAAGAATATTTTCCAGACAAATCAGGACTGGGGAATTTTTTTTGAGAGGATCTCAAAAATTCATGGCAATCAAGCTACAATCTACAACGAAGATCAGAATAACAAAAGTTTTTCAGGGCAGAAAGTGTTGAAGCGTATTAGATTCGAAAGGACCTTTCTCAATCAGGATGATTGTAAAGTCTCAAATTGTCCCATAGTCATAAATTCAACAATACGTTTACAAATTAATATTTTTCAAAAGCATTTTACAAGGCTCTCTCCCCCTCTATCTGCATTTTCCTCAAAGTAAACGCTCAGAAAGGGCTGGATGGCAAGTCAAAGGGAGCACGACAGTCCAAGAAGATCAACCGCCCCATTTATAAACTCACAATTTTTCTTTGAATACAGAAAAGACAGGTACGTGTACAAAAGCAACTTCAACATCACTTCAAGGATTGATATACCGCTATATTAAGCCCGAAAATCGCCAGTCAATGACACTATGTCCTTCCAATAGAGAAGGGATCAAGCTACATAATGTTGAGCTCGAAAATCGCCAGCAAATGGCACAACATCCTTCCGACAAGAGGAAAGGCCAAGCTAGTTACTCGACCCTTCCGACAAGCAAAGGTCAAGATGTTTCATGCTCTCAACTATTACATTGTGCCCAAGATTGCATGTGCTCAAAATTGCATTGTGCCAGAGATCGCATGTTCCCAAGATTGCATTGTGCCCGAGAATAACATCGTGCCCGAGATTGCATTATGCCCGAGATTGCATTATGCCCGAGATTGCATTGTGCCTGAGAATTGCATTGTGCCCGAGAATGCATTGTCCCCGATATTGCATGTGCCCGAAGATTGCATGTGCCCGAATTACATTGTGCCCGATACAACATGAGCCCGAGATTGCATTGTGCCCGAGGACTGCATGTGCCCAAATACATTTGTACAAAGTTACTATTGAATCAAGCCACAAGATGCTCAAATTACATCAAAACAGATACACTCTCTTTACTCATCATTTATACTCCGAAGGTGTCATAGTCCAAATGCATCATCTTTCATGGCTTGCGGACATCATTTCATGGCCTAATGATTTAATTTCTGTCTATCATGATTTGAAGGTGTCATAGTCTAAGGGCATCATTTTCATGGCCCACAGACAACATTTTCATGACCTGAGGACATAATTTTGCGTATCGTGGCCCTAGACATCATAGCCTAAGACATCATCTTCATAGTCTTAAGGCAAATATCATGGTCGATATGGGAAATTGTATCATGTTTACATTTACCGTTCATTTGATATATTTTCTCTAATCACTTTATTTAGTCGTATCACAAGTTACAGATTTGCAGGCACTAATGTATTGCAAACAAGATCAATTGCCCTCTCAGACATGATTATCATTCCCATATCCATCGCAACAAAGGCCCTCTCAATTCTTTTCTACTCGTATTACTGCTTTTCATCTAATCCTTTACTTAAAATGTAAATCGCTCTGTCATGCACTTCTCGCTACTCTAATCCTATCCATTAAAGCCGATATCGTTCCCGTTTGAATATCATACCGCTTTTTAAATTTTAGGATCTTCGTTTGTTCCTAATTCTAGAACTACACACGACGTGATTCTAGTATAACCAAAGATATGTAGGCGACTTAATACCAAAGTCTCGGTCGTACCCCTTTCCAACCTTATATCATTTCAATTAATCCACTGACATCTTTCGTCGGTCGGACAAAATCGATTACTAAGTTAACGTTGGTTGCCTGACAATTCATTCTTCATTCTCAAGCAATCAAAGGACAACTGTTGACACCCAATTTTGACCGATCTATAACCTTTTTGAGAGTGATATTCGATTAAATACATATTTTTAAAACATATTTCGAGTTTAAAATTTTAATCAATTTTGTCTAAAAAGTATATATTTTATTATGCATTATTTATAAAAAAATTATGGTAATTATTATTAAATTATTTTATTATTATATTTATCGATAGTTAAACTCGAAATAATTACTTTATTTAAATGTTTTAAAAAACTTAGATTTGTATAATTTATACGAAAATATTTTAATATGTGTAGTATTTTATTAATTGAATATCATTTCCTTAATTTTTCTCCAAATCATTCAAATTTTAGCCATTTCTGTTCTAACTCCTTTCAATTCTAGCCTATTCAATTCCAATTTTATTTCAATAGTAACCACCCTTTCATTTCAATTCTAGCCAATTTTATTTCAATTTTGTCCATTTTAAATCCAATCCAAATGATTTAAAACCCCATCTTTTAATCCTAACCATCGATCTCGTTCTATTCAATCTCAACCACTCATCTTAGTTTAATCTAACGGATGAGAGTAAGCCTCTTTTACCTTTCATATTTGACCTAAAAAAGATCCCAAAGCCTAAAATTTTCATTCTCTCCTCTCCTATTTGAAATCCGCCGCACCCCACTCTCTTCTCTTTTCTCGACGAGGCCACAGAAACCACAAACAGTCGGCGATACCGGACAAGGCAGCAGCAGAGGCAAGCCAGCTCAGTGCAAGTATTGTTCTGACCAGCAGCTCCGAACAACCAGCGTGAGCAGCAACCGGGCAGCACCACCCTTCTCTTTTCCCTCGCCTCGCGAACCAGGCGACTGGTGAAATCCATCGGAAACCAACAGCAACCCCAACGCCTCTCTCAGCCTCTTTCTTTTCCGGCAAAGACGAAGAAACAACAACTCCAGTGACCGGCGAGAATCCAACCAAGCAAGCTCCGGTGAAGTCCAAGCTTTGGATTGTTAGACGGATCTCGACAGATCCGTCTTTGTTAATTTTAAATCAATCTTTACTTCGTCTATTCAACCCTATGTTGTCACTACTTTGATTATAATTTTTATGATTGCTTTATATCACTTGATGCTCGAATGATAGGCATTTGTTAATAATTACGCATAAATTTATGAAATTGAAAGCCTATTGAACCTGCACCTGTTTCAACTAGAGCTTGTTTGGAGGTTTACTGATTTATTTCATAAGTGTTTTCAAAATGTGTCCGTTATTAGCTGATTTTACTTGCTCACTGATCTCTATATATTCTCAGTATTTTCAGGCCCTAATTGATCTTTGCATTTTATTTAAATTAGAATTAAAATAAATTCTAGCTTAATGGTGGTACAGACTGCTTGATAATTAATTGATTGAAGCTTTTTTATGGCAAGGTTCAATACATTTGATTCTTTCTGATTTCTGAGTAACTGCTAGTATATTATTATTTATGGTACTGATTTGTCTTCCATGTGTATTTTAGTGTTCTCCCCGTATTTAAGTGCAGGACAAATCTTTAATTGCTCCGATTATATGGTAAACTCATTGATACATGTATGTTGATATTTGACTGTAAGAAGTAATTATTCTCTTTCCTTTAAACACTTATTATTTGTCTTACTTAATTTTTTGCATATTATTTGTCTGTAAATTAATCATAGTTGCTTTAATTAAAATAGGAAGATTCTTACCTAAATCTATTTTAGGTCAAAAGGGTCGATTGATTGCTTTATTGATTAATTAATTAAGTCGCTTTACTTTAGTTAAGTTTGAACAAATTTCTTAATTGCTCTTTTTTTATGCTAGCCGATCACATGCATTAATAATTTATTTTTTTTGTCTTTTTGGGTAAATAAATTTTATTGTTTCCTTTCTTTGACCGATTATTGCTTCCTGATTAATAAGGAAAATTTTAATTGAATCAATTAACTCCTTGTCCTTATTTGCTCGTCTTTAGTGACTATAAAAAGAATCCCCTCCCTTCATTAATTATTCATCCTTGCATTATTTACTCTGGAATACTATAAGAAAGACATTACTCTCCCTTGTTGTTTTGCTGTGTTCGGGTCGATTATTGGATTTAGAGTGTGTCTTTATTGTTGTTTTCTTTAACTACTTAATCGGTCAGTGACTTTCATATATATTTAATTTTATGTTCTGGATCATTATTTATTTATTTTTATGCACAAGTCCAAAAAATGGACATTGTTAAATAAAAGGAAGCATCCGGGTAAGTTTTCTTCTCCTTCTCTATATGTGTGATTGTATATGTGTAATTTGTTGCTAAAATAATTGTATGTATGTCTTATTCTGTCTATGTATATAAAATAGATATTATTATGTGTGTTTTGTATTATATTGCTTTCTTTTAGCTGGGTTTGAACATCAAGTTCAAGACATGAAGAGTCGCCTAGGATGGAATGCCGAATAGATTTAGTTTCTATTTAAATGTTCTTGCGGATGTATTAAGTTGTTTTATTTCTTCTTTATTTCGATTTGTAAGCTATTGTATACACTCTAACTCTGCTCTATATATAATATATATTTGACGGGATCACCTAAGGGGGGAGGGAAATATATGATAATTGTTTACTTTTGTTTTGTTTATTTTATTACTTGTGATTGTTGAATATAATCTATCTATATTAATTAATCATAAAATCAGATGAATAATGTATATTGTCTCCTAAATAATCAATCTAAAATCAAGCACTGATTTGTTTATAACTTCATCCTATTTGACTTTGAAGTCAATCAGCATGTAATCAAATAACCCAATGCTTAAAATCTAGAAGTGGTTTATTCGATATTATTAATGTTTTTTTGTGTGTAGAGAGTTGTTTAATATTTTAAGCATGTTAAGAACTGAATCAATTTATGTTTAGCATATTTTTTTTCCACGGTTGCAAGTTCTTCAATGAAATTATTTTCTGCAACTTAGAACAGACCAATAACTATTGTCTGCATGTTATAATTAAATAAAATTAATGCATGACTATTTTCTGCTCTGTTAATGCTTAAATATTTTTTGCATGTTTATGAGTTAAAGCAGTATGGTAATAATTTAACTAAAATCTGAACTGTTTTAAATGTTTGCTTGCTTATGTTAATTAATTAGTCTAAGTAAATCAGCATGTTTTAATAACTTGATCCTGTCAGTTAACTAATCAAGTTCTAATAAATTTGCAGAATGTTAATCATTTAGAAACCATGCCTATATGTTTTCTGAATATTACTAATTTTCAGCATGTTCGCACTTAGAAATCATGTCTATAGATTAAATTTATTTTATATGTCATTTGGGGTTAGAAAATCATGCATATAGGTGCTATGCAATGTTTTGATTTCTCGATCACCTAGAATCATGTTCATAGGTATTATTAATTCTAGAATGCTAAACTGTTTAAAATAATCTCTACTGTTTTAATTTACCTTTTTGATATTAATACTAATTGGATCTGCAACTATTTTTGAACATCTTTTCCCGCATTTGTGCCCACTTAAACCGATCCACCCTGAGTAATCTAACTAATAATAAATATTGCATTCTGAATAACTCTTGCCACTAAAAATCAGTCTAATTATCTTTTTTTGTACTTGTATCGACTTTCTGCCATTTTAAAATTAATTCAATTTAGTTATATTGAATGTTTGCCTGTTTTTGCGCACACACTTAAGCATGAGTTATTTTACTAATTATTTTTGTTTGCGAACATGCTAATTAAAATTTAAAGGCCACTATGAGAATTTATGTGCTAAATGCTTGTTCAACGTGTTTTGTTTGGTGTCTAGAGGGCCTAATTAGGAGCATATATTTTGTTTTAGTTTAAAACCTCCCTAAATAGTAGTCCAATGTCTCTTGGACATTAAGCGGGAACACTATTCACCTTTTAGGATGTAATGCATGCGGAAGGTTGGGTAGGGGTAGTTAGACCCTTTACAGAGATGATGACAATCGACTCAGGCTTAAAATGACAAACATTGGCTTTGTCTTTTCGAATATTAAGTCGACTGAATAATAAGCCGAGCGGTGATTCGTAAAGTGTGTTGATCTAGATTCCATGGTCTCCCTTCCCTTTTCCCTCTTTATATTTTTATAATTATAAATGTTTGGGGTAGTTTAATAAAATAAAATTATTTCGCCTATCTATTTGTGCATCTTCTGTCTCCTTGCTTATCTCTTATTTTATATTAATATTTATTTATTTTTATCACCTAGTAAGCATGCTTAGTTAAATATTAAATAAATGAGACCTTAATTGCTACTTGTAACCCGCACATAAATTGTATGATATACGGTCGGGACCCACATTTGGGGATCTCAAGGGATTGTTAACACCTTCCCCTCGAGATAATTTGAACCCTTACCCGATCTCTGGTTCGTTGACCTTAAGGTAGATCTAGTTAGGTTAGATAGGTGCCCTAACGCACCTTAATTCGTTAGGTGACGACTCTTCAATCCAAAAGAAACCCAAAAGAGTTGTTAGGTCGTGCACCGAAACCATTTTATGAAAAATGGGACGCAATAGAATGACGACTCTGCTAGGGATTTTAAGTTCTAACCATTACGTGTTTCATTTGATTTATGTGGGGTTTACTTTATTTGCTTATTTCGTTGCTTGTTTGATTATTTTCATGTCTAATTGCTCTTTATTTTCCTTGCTTATTTGCTTTCCTTATTTAGTGTATATGTCCATGTTCCACCCCTTTCCCTCTTCCTTATTTGTTTATTTCCATGTTTTGCCCTTTCCCTTTTTCCCTTATGTGAATATTTCTATGTTTAATCCCATATCTCTTCCTTATTTGTTGGATTTCTTACATGCTTATATGCTTCTTTCTTTTATTTATGTATTTATTTATTTACTGTTTTTCTCAAAATCGCTTATATGTTACTGCTTTCCATCTACATGACAAGTGTTTACTACTTTGATAAACTGGCATTCTGCTCATACTTCCCCCAATTGGGACACTTTTTTCTCTCTCTCTATATTTTCTAGTGATGGTGTGTGACTTTGTACATCTCACAAAATACTCTTATTCTCTTCAAACATCCTATATTAGAGAGATGACTGAGGCATGGCAGAGGAGGATAGTTTAACTATCGTGGAACCACGTGCCTTCTCGCACAAAACCTCTTCAAGTCCGTGTCTACCCAACTCTAAGAAATTTCAATTAGATCATAGATGTTGCATAGACCTTAGGTGGTTTTACCCTTGGTGTCAATTCACACTCTTACAAGCCACCCTATCATCTAAAGGACCTCAACACCCTTTAGACAAATTGCATATTATGTGTCAATGTGGTCATGATAACTAAATCAAGCCTAATATATGCCAAAATGAAGTTTAGAATTTGTTTGTTGTTTATTTGTAGTCTTGGTCGTTCCCAACTTCGCAAACACGCAAATGGTTGTAATAATAAATGATCTTCTGAAAAGATGGTGGGTGAGTATCAAGAAAGACCATGAGTTGGAAATCCACAAACTACTGGGTGGATTGACCTTTCTCTTATTTGTTGCTCTTGATCGTTACATGATTATGGCCTTGCTGACATTCTAGGATCCCACAATATTGGTCATCAAATTTAAGGATTTTGAGTTGATTCCAACACTCGAGTAAATTAGTCGGTTAGTAAACCTTCCCTGTCACGGGCGTCAAATGATTGTGTCGCACGAGCAATCACCGAAGAAGTTCTTGAAGAGTCTAGGGCTGAAGCGCAATATGGAGATAGATTGTTTAGATTCTGGATGGATTTCATTTGAATTTCTATACTCGCATTTTTGTGACAGAAACAGTCATAAACATTTTAATAAAGAGTTTGGTTGCTCTGCTAGACAATGGCAAAAATATTGTTTGAGAGCTTTCGCCATCGTATTACTGGGTTCCTTAGTCTTTCCTATGAAGGGACGGAAAATTAGCACTACATTGAGTTATGTGGTTCGCATGTTAGCTCAAGGAGGACCAAATCCTACCAAGACTATAGTGCCCATGATACTTGCAGAAATGATAAGGGCATTATCCGCATACGCCAATGGTACGAGATATTTTGGGGGTTGCAATCTTTTGTTACAACTGTGGGCCACCAAACACTTTTACATGAGGCGTGACATGGTACACATCTTGGATGGCATGGGAAACAAATTCTTTAGTCACCCCACAAGGATGTTGCGTTTCTCCGCCCTAGTAGGAACGGAAGACTGGTTTATGTATCTAAGAGAGCGATCCAATAATAAAATCTAATGGAAATATCAGTGGTTAGGGTCTCTTTGCGCCGTGGTTAGAGAACATGAGCTCTATTCCATCGAGCTTATTGGCCTAAATAGGGTTCAACCATATGCACCACTACGAGTTCTCCACCGATTCAGAAAAGTCCAAATGATACCTTTACGATCTCATGTGGGTCACTATGGGTATAAATTTGGGCCAGAAACGCCACAAGTTGACACCATACTGCAAAGGTGGGAAGGATTGATGACTATTGACATCCAAGAACATCAACCCTACTGCACAACCGAGTATTACGTATGGATCTTAGAGGATTCTGAGCACAAGTACTTAAGCGAAGGAGGCCTTCTTGGTTTTGGTAATGAAATGGAAAGAATGTGGGCACACAATCTTCTGAACAATGATTATGACATGACCCCGAAATTGAGAGAGCAGACTGCACCAAACATTGAAGACCAATATTTTTGAAGTTCTTTTTTTAGGATTTTATTTCCCCATGTTATCCCTAGCCCTTTAGTTTACTTCTAGTTTTGCTTTAGTCTATGATGTAATAAATTGAATTTATTCAATATATATAAAGATAGTTTTCCCTTTAATTCTCTAACTCTAAGGTCCAAGTTGGCAAATAAGGCTTGAAATTAATTATTGTGCATCACTTATATGTTGTCTTAGGCCTATCTCTGGCTCAATGAGGTCTCTTGAATTTAGGGCGTTTATTGCAAACAATGTGCTATTACTATAATTTTGCTCTAATATCTAACATTTTTTTTTCTGTTGATTTTGTTGTTTTCCCATTCCTTAAGGTTGATTAGTCTTCCACTCTGTCCCATACAAGATCTAAGGGGACCCACATTCTCCTCCTCTTTATAGGGCAATCTACAAGGACAAGGGTAAAATAGTTGACAACAACAGCACCAACGAAAGGGTTGAGACTTTTGAAGGAGGACAACTTTCAAATGATCTTGTCCTAAGACTTGAGCGCAAAATCCTGGAACTAGAGGAAGAAGTGGCCAGCATGTGCGAGTTGGCTAAGTTGTCCATTTCTCTCGAAACTCCTTTTGGGGAAAATATACACAACCTCCCTCTCACTAACCAAACGACTTTACCAAACAATCCTCCACTCAATACAACCCGACCTAATCCCACTTAGCCTAATATTTTCCCACCACTTCATAACCAAAATACTCAAGTCCCACTTTATCAATACAACCACCAAAATAAGCCAAGCGTTCCAGAACCAATTCCAAACCATAATGTAAACCCTTCATACACTCCTGGAAATCACAACATTAACCCCATATATGTGGAAACCGCTCCCGTGACCCATGACTACCACAAATCAGAGTCCTCCTAAAAGGACCTTTTTATAAAATCTCTGACTGAGATATTGGATAATTTGGCCAATAGAGTGCAACATGTTGAAGAGATCAAGAGGTTGGGAGGACTGAGCTATAAGGATTTGTGCATGCACCCTGACGTAGAACTACCTAAAGGATACAAGCTTCCAAAGTTTGAAATGTTCGATGGCATTAGAGATCCAAAGCCCACCTGCGAATGTATTGTGACAAGCTTGTAGGGGTGGGAAGAGATAAGAGGATACGCATGAAGTTGTTTATGAGGAGTCTCATCGGGGAGTCTCTATCTTGGTATATTGAACAAGACCCTCGAAAATGAGTTGAGTGGGTGGATATGGCCACAGACTTCGTGAACAGGTTTGGATCTAAAGTAGAGAATGCACCTGACTGGTTCTAAATCCAAAAGCTGAAGAAAAAGCCCAGTGAATCCTTTAAGGACTACTCCATCAGATGGAGGTCTGAGGCGGCTAGGGTCAGACCTCCTATGCAGGAATTTCAGATGAAAGATTATTTCATCCGCGTCCAAGAGCCACAATATTATGACAGGATGTTGCTCGTGGTCGAGATGAGTTTTATTGATATCATCAAACTAGGTGAAAGAATTGAAAAAGGCATAAAAAATAGGACTATCATCAATCTGGAGGCCTTACAATCTACCAACAAAGCTCTGCAATCCGAAGGAATAGCAGAAAAAAAAATAGGTTCGATATTGTTGGCTTAGGGAACCAAAACCCCTTATAAGTACCTAGCTTCATACCCTCAATCTCTATCTCCATATTCCGCAGCAGAGTCGCCATTCTGTCGCGTCCCATTTTTTACAAAAACGAGTTTCGGTGCATGACCTAACAACTCTTTTGAGTTTTGTTGGATTGAAGAGTTGCCACTAACAAATTTAGGCCTATTAGGGCACCTATCTAACCTAACTAATTCTAACTAAAGGTCAATAAACCAGAGATCGGGTAAGGGTTTAAATTATCTCGAGAGATGCTTAACACCTTCCCTCGAGGTAATTTGAACCCTTACCCGATATCTGGTTTGTTGACCTTTAGTTAGAATTAGTTAGGTTAGATAGGTTTCCTAACGCGCCTTAATTCGTTAGGTGACAACTCACCAATCCAACAAAACCCAAAAGAGTTGTTAGGTCGTGCACCGAAACCAGTTTTTTTGAAAAATGGGGTGCGACAAATATATATATATTTGTCGCACCCCATTTTTCAAAAAAACTGGTTTCGGTGCACGACCTATATATATATAGGCAACACAATAAATGTCATAATTCAAATAAAATAGTAGTTAAATATTACATTAACAAAGTATTAGGAAAAACAACATTCTTTGATAAACGTTAAGATATTTGACCTATAAATAAATATTTAAAGTTGATAAAAATAGAATGGGACTACATATATAAATTATAATAATAAAAATAATTGCTAGAAAAAATATAGTCATTTTTTTTTGAAAAAAAAAACAATTCAACGCAAACTAATCTTAATTAAATAAGTGAAGCGTCTTTATGTTCTATAATGTGTTTGCCCGTGTACTCTTCTCTAAAAAAATAAATAATAATGAGCATGATACATTCAAATGATTTTAAACAAAATTATAAAGGAACCATCGTCCCATTTCAACAACTTATATTTATGAAGTTGTTTTGCATTTTAATCAAATAATTTTTTTACAATAAATTTGATCAATTCTTGATAAACAAGCAACAAGAACAAAAAATAATAGTTTAAGGGAAATAATTTGGATAACTAATAAAGTTGGAGAATGAGAGAGGTTTTATGATATATTTTTCCTAAAATAAAAGTGTCTTTAAAAGAGTCTGAATGAGCATAAGACTCTGTCACAAATCTGATTCATTCAGACCCATTAAAATAATTATTTTTAAGAATAATTTTTTTTTTCAAAAAAGATGGCTAAATTTTTTTCTAACAATTTTTTTATTATTATAATTTATGTATGTAGTCCATGTAGTTCCATTTTATTTTTATCAAACATAAAATATTTATTTATAATTCAAATATCTCAACGTTTAATCTTAATGAAAACAAATGAGGTCTGAGGTTGGATATATATATTGAAAAATTGGATCAAATCAAACTAGTATTCGATTTTTTGATTCAGTTTTTTGTTTTTTTTAACTTCGGCTCTTTGGTTCGATGTTCGGTGTAGGGGTTGCAGTTCTCCGGTGCACCGAAAAAAAACTTTTATAATAAGGTATAAATATCTCTAAAACTATGACCGAAATTCCAACAACACTCCTAAACTTAACTAGAGTCTTATCTACAGGGCGAAATAATTCTCTCTCTAGCTAAGAAGCTCAAGAAACTCTTATGAAGAACACTCCAATACTCCTCCAACTCCATTTTCCCTTCCTGATCCCCCAGATGTATCCTCTATGGGTATCTCCCTACCCAGAAGGAGAAAGCTTCCTTAAAAAACATTCTTATCATTCTTGTTCCTATCTCCTCACCAGATCCACATATCGAGATGGTCTGCCCACCTGAGGCGACTACGGAGATCCAGAATGGGTCCAGTATTGGGGTACCAAAGAGCCATTGTAATCAACCGGCAGAAGATGATCATATTAGTCTGTCAAAAATGGAAAATGCAAGAATATACAAACTCTAGTGTTTCTCCATCATCATTAAATTACTCAGGAAAAAAATGAGCCACGAGTATCTAAAGCGAAAATTGTCCCTACTTTGGAGACCCATGGAAGAAATAATTCTTATTTATAAGTGATATGATTACTTTATAGTGAAATTTCTAAAAGAGGAAAACATGACAAAGGCATTACAAAATGGCCCTTGGTTCGTAAATGACTTCTTCCTCTCTATTAAAAAATGGAATCCATATATGGAGGCTCTCCCGTTAGTATAAGGCGGGTTTCTAGAAACAATCTACTTATCCCTTACCTATGTGCCCCCATATGATGATTGTCTCAAGAGACATTAGCTAGTGGATCCACTTAAGCTAGAAGTTCATGGTTCTACCTTGGCAAGTAGGACAACCCTTTTCGGTGTGGGAGACATCGAGGATCATGTTATAGCTCACATGGTCTCTATGTCGGTTAAGGCTAATTCCCCATATTAATAATGAACTAAGGTTACTTCAAGAAGTATCACATATGCGTTCAAAGGTTTTAAAGATGATGTTAGCTTGCATTTGACCTTGATTTATGACTTATGTTTTCTAACTCTCTTATATCATGTTTTAGCTTGGTCAATTGCATGTCATGAAATGAAATATCCAGTTTTAGCATATTTCTCTTTTGAACATGATGTATGGGCTAGGCCTAATTTCATTATATTGTATTAGATGGCTATGACGAGACAAGTGTTTTAGACTTTCGCTTTTCTTTATAAAATGTTTTGGACTTGGACTATTGTTTCACTCTTATTGTTCTATTTCTTATGTTATGAAAGCTAAGTGGCTTGTATGGAGTCCTTCGGGGTCCTATACGCCATGTTACATCTTGGAGGTACCTCTGGATCGTGACAAACCCATTACAACTTTAGAATGTAGGGGCGTTGTTCCTCATCGATACACTTCTCTATTAGTTCAGATGACTCGAATTTCATGTCATCATCTAAGCATAATGTAGAAAATTATTTTGAATGAGGTCCAATATGCCTCGACTCCAAAGAAACATTATTCATTCTTATTTATGCACTCCTTCTCAATATCGACTCTAAGGAATAAGGTATAGTTGAATGATTGGAATTTCTCTTTCTGCTCCACTAGTCGATCATCATCCACGATAATTGGTGATTGCGCATTAGACGCCTCAACCTTTTTGTTCAAGTGAGCCTCTAAGTCATGAATATCTGAGCCAAATTGATCTATTTCTTGTGTGAGCTCTAGTCTTCCTTTAATCAGTTGGGTTGTTATGTATGTCAGACCATCACAACTAGACTCTTGAAACTTTAGAAGTTGAATTTGTTCTTGTATCCAAGATTGGCTCCTTATTTCTGCTTCTTCATAACTTTCTCTTTGTTGAGATTCAATATTTTCCTCTAATTGAGCATTAGCTAGGCCTGTTACTTGCAATTGATCAGCGTCAACCTTAGCTTGTAGTTTCATGATTATTGCCTATAGTTTCATGTCTTTTGCTCGCAGTTCCATCACCATTGATTCCAATTCCGTGAGTTTTGATTGCAGTTCCCTTTGTGCTAAATTACTTTTGTCCAGCATGTCCATAAATTGCTTCAAGAACATATTGCGCGCCTCTTGAACGCACAAAGATGACTTGTGCCCATTCTATTCATACTCCTCTTGCTACAAAACATGGGCTTCGTGATACCATAAGTCCTCTTGTTGATGCCTCTGAGTTTCGAAGTATAGTTGGTCCCCTGCAATACTTAACTCTCACTCGCCCTGAACTTTCCCATGCAGTTAATCTCCTCTGCCAGTTTATAAAACACCCATGTTCCATTCATTGGACTGGTGTCAAGCGAGTACTTCACTACTTAGCAAAAACTAGACAGCTTGGCCTTCGCTCACTACAAAATCCTCTCTCAATCAAGTTGGTTTTTCTGGCGCAGATTGGGGTGGTTGTCTGATAAATGCTCAAACTACACCTTATCCAATATTAACTGTAAGCAATCGTTATCTAATGTAAAATCCAACGAAGATTTAGGGTCAAACCCACAGGGAGCGGTACAGTACGAAATTCAATTTGCGATTCTAATCGGTTATAGAAGTAGACATTGTCAAAATCAAACAAAGTAAGTTAAAGGTTTGACAATGAATGTCAAATGGGGGGTTTGAAAGTGTCAATTAACAACTACGATAATCACGAAAACAGGGGAGTATACAAATAGAGGGAGAATTCTCGGGGATGTGATCGATTATAGTCCAATTTCACTATATGGGTAATTGAAGTTTACTAATAAATTGCTAGGTCTCAGTGGGTAGGCTAGGCTATAGATGCGATAGTTTTTTCTCGAACAACTATTACGATTCAAGCGAGTTCTCTCAAACCTCAACAAGCTTAACACATTAAACAGACAAAACCTTAATTATCTACTCTCTCGAGCTAGATAGGTAGGAATGAGTTAATATTCACTCTCTCGAGCTGAATCCACAACAACCCACACACTACAATCATCAATCGATAACCTTTGTTTTAGAACCTCTCTCGAGCAAGCCTAAAACACTAAGCTAAAATTGCATTTGCAACTACAATTCATAAATTAACATAGAACTATAAATTAAACCCACTTCAAAACAACATTTAAATCATTAAAAAACAATACCTATAAGTTAATTAGACAAATAATCACACCCCAAGAATTGAGGTTTTAGCCACACATCATAAAAGGGAAGAATTCAATACCAATTACGTTCTCCATAATCTGGGTATTGCAATCCAAGTCCTTACAATGGTCCAAAATGCTATAAATAAGAAACCCAACTCCAAATCTACTTAAAAACTCCTTCAACAAGGTTCTACAATAGAAAACTCAGGAAAACTAGATTCCTAAAAGATTTGATTAAAAGATTGCCTTTCAAATTTCAATTTATAGTTTCCCAAATTTTGGCTTTCAGGACAGTTAGACGAAGTAAGTCGAGCATCGCCGACCTAGTCGGTGACGCACCCTTTACTCCATTCCATTGTCAGTTTGTCTTGGCTCTTTATCCTCAAAGTTCTGTAACTTTAGGCGGTCAGGATCGAGGTCACCGATTTGTTTGGCGGTCCGCCGACTGTCCATTTCCATCGCCTAGTAGGTTTCTTCCCAGGGCTGGCAGTCTGGAACTTTAGGCGAGCTGAAGTGCCACTTGGCGAGTCGCCGAGTGGCTTTGGCGATTCTCAGCTTTTGCTATCTTCAACCCTTTTCATCTTTTTCGCTTCTTTTTACCCGATAATGTCCTTGCCTTGCTCTTTCGCCTTCATTGCTGCAAATCAACACTTTAACATTAGTTTAGAGCAAAAAATTAGGCATTTGAGGACAATAAACTATGAAAACCAATACTTAAATGAGTCAAAATCTAAGACTCATCATTGTCTTATCACGCAAAGATCAACAACATGTTTGTGTGTATTTCTAAGTTCAAATTGCATCTCGTGGGCTTCTAAGAAACAAACAATTGTGGAAAAATCTAGCGTTGAAGCAGAATATAGGTCATTGACCTCCTTGGCTGCGGAGCTAACATGGATCACATACATACTCAGAGACATTGGCATTTCCTTGCTCATTCCTCCTCTTCTTTAAATTAATAATATTTCTGCAATGCACTTGACCAAGAGTCTTGTTCTCCATGCTTGTACAAAACACATTGAGCTTGATTATAACTTCACGAGGGAAAAAGTTGTCTAAGGTGCCATGACCACAAAGTTTGTTCCTTCATAGCTCCAAGTCGCTGATGTGTTCACCAAACCACTGACAAAGGCTCTTTTTTTATTCTTTCAAATCAAGCTTGGCGTTGTGCAATTACCCATCTCCGGGGGAGGGGGGGGGTGATGAAGATACAAGTCAACATATTAGTGACAAGGGTTAACCAAGCCGCCACATGTATAAGACAGTCTTAAACATATTCTAACACAGAAGACTAAGCTAGTTAGGACTCTAGGGGCTATGGTTGTGTATATATACACTATTCTGTACAACGTAAGATAATAAGAAAATCAGCCACATATTCTTATAGTTTGTTTCTTCAATAGTTCTTCAGTTAATACCTTTTGTTCGGGAAAAAAAAGAAGAAGAAGAAAGTGCATTGTCCATAAAAGTGGAATTGTTTAATTTTATATTTATTCTAAATAATAGATGACTCAATAATATTAGTTGATGGTCCATAAATTATTTTTATTTTCTTATATTGTTTTAATTATCTATGTCGTATATACACATAAAATTAATCATATACAAAATGATATGATACTTTTCTATAACAAACATTCATAATTATTATTTTTTCTCAATTTCTTTTGACATTTTAAATATTTTTTTCATTTAATTATTTTGAAGAATCTAATATCCATTATTAATAAGAAAAAATCAGCTACAGAATAAAAAATTTGATGTAACACCTCTCCATGGTTAGTTTTTTTTTTTTATCTTTTCTTCTTATACTTGTGTTAAAAAGTATTAAAGAAGATAAAGGAAAAAATAATGTCCAGTATATTAGGGGAAGTTATGCATATCAATAACTATAACATATAAATATAAGAATTAAAAGAGAAATAAATAATTGTTTCAGAAGAAAAACAAGTCTTAGCTCTAATGAAAATAAAATTGTCTCTTTATTTGTAATTAGTTTAGGGAAAAAGGACAAATATGTCATGACCCGAGAGCACCCCCTAGTCGTAACACGGCGTACTCGACCTCGAAGAGGTCTAATACAATCCCTTAGCATTTCATGACATAAGAACATAGGAAAAATGCGGAAAATTTAAAACTTTTCTTTATAATCGAAGTCTTTATAAAATAAGAAAGAGTCCATGACACTATGTCTCAAACCATCTATAACATTAGAATTAAATATCTTTTAAATACAAACTTAGGGACACGACCCTTACATGAATCTAAAAACATAAAGTAAAGACATAAGTTGACAAGGTGGGTTTGTCCTCGAAACTATGAGGACTCCCCAAGTCTTCATTTCCAAGCTCCTTAAAAACCTATCTTTCATGTACAAGACACCACATCTCCAATCCTTACACTTTGTAGAAAATGTAGAAGAAGGGATTAGCACAAAAAGTACTAAGTATGTAAGCCATGCATAAAAAAAACCATTAAAAACATGCTCAAAAGGGACATTTAGTTGAAACCATGCTTTATGCATATTTTGAACATCATCTTGAAAGAGTTGGAGAATCACAAGTCACAAGCAACTCACATATATTTCATCAAAGCACAAAGGGTAATATCATCACTATAAGCATAGTCTCTAAACCTAGTCTTAATACATTTTCCTCGTTACAAGACATACTAGTCATGCATGTTCAATCATTAAGATCATTACATCATAATAGCATAACAACATAAGTAACCCTAGGTTGCACTTGTGCCATGTGTAGATAAAACCCCATAAACCTATCTACACTAAGTATTACCTTTGGTTCACCATGCTTATATTTAACTTACATTAGTCTTATGCATAGCTAATACATATAATCATGAGGCATTCATAATCACTTAATTCATGTCAAGAATGTAGATCACAACATATACCCAAATAGGACATGCAACAACTCGTAAATCATCAACATGTAGTGAAACTATACCATGACTACTCTCGAAGGATACTTAACATCTATGAGTGGCATCCCATACTACCCCTCACTCAAAGTAGGTCCTCTTAAGAATTCATTAGTCATAGTTCATGCATCATATTCGTAGTTCATACATCTTAGTCATATTTCATGTACTTCATATCATAAGTAAACACACCTTAACCCTTTCACAAGTTCACTTGTGCAATGTACAAATGAAGTCCCATACCCCCACATATACTAAGCAAACCCATCAAGAAGTCCTAAGTGTAGTTCACAAGCATAGTTCATATTAAGTGAAGTCATTCTTAACATTCTTATATGCCATACATTCATAAGTTGTCATACATATAGGACTCACACAAGAACTCCCCTTAAGACCCATTTGTGCAATGTATAGGTAAAGTCCAATACCCTTACCTATACTAGGTAGTATCTCTCAAGAAACCCTAGTTAGAGCCCATGTCCTCATTCATAAGTCATTTTCATATCTTAGTTCATTGTTACAACATTGGGAGATTTTGCCATAACCGACATAGACCATGTGAGCTCTATGGAATCCGGTGTCTTCCTCCCACACCGAAAAGAGAGTGTTCAACTTGCCAAGGTAGAACATACATACATGGTAGCATCTAGGTGGATCCATTAGATGACAATCCTATGTTGGCACATAGTTAAGGGATAAAGAGATTGCTTCTAGAAAACCTCTTTATACTTAATAGTATTATAGTTTCCATCTCATGAGACCTCTTTAGTGGGAACCTCCCGCCATTGTGAAGGAATCCTATCTCATATACATATCCTCTCGGTGCTAAGCACAAACTCCCCTCTTTGAAGTAGCATTTAATCTTTACTTAAGTCATATTTATGGAAGAATGCACTAGGCACTCAAACCAACATATATCATAATATCTCATAGATTCTTTAGGTGAAAATGTCCTTTCAACCTTAGAATCAACATATGTCATATTATGAGAAAACATTTCATATTATATGCATAGTATGTTCATGAGAAAAAGCCTTTCATGCAACACATAATACTACAATAATATCAACCTATCATGTGTAGTCATAGCATATCGTACTTAGTCGTATAATCATGGTCATTTACATTTTATGCATAATAGTACGTAAAGGTGCATATGAGAATTATCCTTTCAATTTACACCATAGACACATCATATTCATGTTTATGCATGGAGTGTGTGTGTGTGATTGTCCTCACAATGGCACATAGACGCCTCCCTTCTCAAAGGGGTCATAACATGTACATAATATCCCAACCCATGCACAATTCACCTATATTGAATTTAAGGATCTTAGACCATGTAAATCACATATCTAACATTCATACAATGGACATGGATACATTCATCATTCAAGTAGATCATTCATGGCATGTATAGAATCATATATTCATATAGGGGAAATATGTGGGTAGGCTCCTTCCACAATAACACCTCATACAATTCAACATGCATAACACCACAATGATCATAACATATCATTCGTATCCATAACATAGCATAATTTAGTCATGTCTAGGGTTGTAGGGAAGAAGGGCTTTGTCTCAACATTATAATTCATACTAGCAGGTAAGCACCTCCACCATAAGTGGATCAACAATTCAATAGAAGATTACTTATCAAATATTGAAAATCTACATTCATAGCCATCAAGGCTTTCATCAAGATTCAACCCTATTTTCTTGACATTCATACATCAAATAGGATAACATCATAATACAATAATGAATTCCACAATAACACACTAGATTCTCATCCTTCATTCATCATTCAAAGCATACTAGGGTTTAGATTTGAGAAAGAAGGGAAAACATGGGTCTTGTGGGGAATTGTTCAAAAACCATAAACATTACTTGAATTCATCCACAAACCTTCATATATAATCATAAATAACCATTTTAGATCAATGGAAACACTTTTAGAAAGAGACCCACGAATTGGATTGAAAACCTAGAAATTGGGGAACTTTGAAAACACTTTGAAAGGGCTCCTTGGTGATAGCTAACCAAGGATAAAGAACTCCCATACCTTAATTAAGAATCTTCGAAAGATTTGGGGAATAACCTTGACAATCTACAAACCCTAGCTCCCATGGCTTCTTCTTCTTCCTTGAACTTAGAGAGAGGATTATTCAGAGAAGAGGGAATTGTGTTTATCTCTTTTTAATAAGTGGGGGTAACTAAGTTGAAGGAAATTTGACCTTAAAAAGTATAAATACTTGTTAGGAAAAGAATGGGAAAGTGTTTGTTCAAGTTATGGAAAGACTACTTAAGGATCCCAACTTAAAACTTAAAAATTATGGAATTCACGCTGGAGCTCCCCCTTTGACACTCCTTGGCTCGTTAAGTCACTTAGACGACTCGCCTAATGCACCTTGGTTTAGCCCATTTTAACAGTAAGCTCCCAAAATGGGCAGCTTACTAGGCGAATGGAGGGGTAAATTGGGCGGATCGCCAACCCACTTGGCGACCCCTTTCCTATTTCTCCCATTTCTCCAGCATCTTGGCTAAGTGGGACAGCCCACTAGGCGACCCAAGTGCACTTTGGCGCATCGCCAAAGCACTTTGGGCGACCATGCTACCCATCGCCAACCTATCCAAGGAGAGAACAAGTTCTCCGCCACCCATCATTGATAGTTAGGTTCCCAACTTCACCATAGACACCAACTAGAGGTTGGGCCAACTCACTCGATGAGGCTGTAGTTTAGTCTATTACTTTCCATTAGACTCTAGCTTGGTCTTACTAGATTTTTGGGTTGTTACAAAATATATCCTCCGAATTTCGAAAAATGGTACGTCTATACCCTCGTTACACTTTTCGTCCATCTCAGTCCTTGCTGTTCAATAATCGGTGCACATTTACCCCTCCCACTAACGACACCCTCTTTGTATACACGTGGCTAAATCTTAAGCCACTACCCGGTTGACCATTTCTTTTAATCCAAATCTTAAAAACCCTCCCCATAACCCAATAAACCCACCCGATTTGTGGGTAAAATATACTTTCTAAAATATAAAGAAAAAACTCAAATCCTAAGTCACCCGTTACTTTGTTCATCTTACAAGACTAAAAATAGAGGATTTGTTTTCATCAATTCTTGAGAAACCCTCAATAATTCCACAAAATTTACTCAAAAGAAGATTTGTTTTCATCCGCTCTTGATTTTGATTGAATCAAGAATTGAATATATTTTTGTTTCATGAATGGAGTTTGATAGCATTGAATGTGTATCATCTTCTGATGGTATAGAGGAAGATGAGATTCCACAACTTCATCCACATATCATTCGTTCTCAGTTTTCGTCCTCAAAGACGACGACCCACAACAACAACACCGGAAGCAGTATCTTGTGTGATGGAAATAATGGGGAATTGCAATTCATCTAGCGACTTGTGTTCATGAGCTTCTTGAATGTCCTGTTTGTACCAATTCTATGTACCCTCCAATCCATCAAGTTCGACCCTTTTCCCCCCGAAAATGTTTTGAATTGAGGGGTTTTTGTAAATTTGCTTACTTTTGATGAATTAAGAAGTTTTGGTAAGTTATGTTTCAGATTTTGCAATTTGGGTTTTGGGTTTTCCCAATTCGTTTGATGGGTTTATTGAGACAAGATTGAATTTTCTTTGGTCAATTGATGTTCCAAATGGTATAATTCTGAATTTTGGGTTTCTGTAATCTGTTTGATGGGTTGGGTTGATTGAGGAAATATTGATTTTTGTTTCTTGGATTATGATATATGATATATATATATATTCTCTAATTTTTCTAAACATTTTTCTGTAACTAAGGGTAATTTTTCAAGCTATCTATGTAGGAAAATTTATGGAGATATATTTTTATGAACATGTCTTTATGGAATGAACAAAGTAACAAGTGACTTAGGATTTGAGTCTTTTCTTTAGATTTTAGAGAGTATATTTTACCCACAAATTGTGTGGGTTTATTGGGTTATGGGGCATGTTCTTAGGATTTGAGTTAAAAGAAATGGTCAACCGGGTATTGGCTTAGGATTTAGCCACGTGTACACAA
This sequence comes from Solanum tuberosum, assembly GCF_000226075.1. Lineage (NCBI taxonomy): Eukaryota > Viridiplantae > Streptophyta > Magnoliopsida > Solanales > Solanaceae > Solanum > Solanum tuberosum. The sequence continues at coordinate 788,242 of NW_006239119.1, read as the reverse complement.
AGAGGGTGCCGTTAGTGGGAGGGAAAAATGTGCACCAATATTGGACGACAAGGACTGAGATGGACGAAAAGTATACCAGAGGGTATAAACGTACCATTTTTCAAAGTTCGGGGGTATATTTGTCTTCCCATTAATTTATAAACTTTTCATTCTCTTCTAAATTATTGACAAGTTTCCTAGTGATAAACAAAAGGTTTTTTTTCTTTTCTTTTAATTTTTTCCAGCTTTATTGATATGAAAAGAGAATAATTACATCATGCCTAATGCCCAAATTCAATTAACAAACTAAACAAGATAGGGCCTCATTTACCATTATCCCAGTTTTGGTGCTACTCTTATGTATGGGATGTTTAATTTGTCACTGTTCACTATCCTTCTTCCTCTTGTATCCATGTTTTGAAACTCTGTGAATATGTAATTACCATTCTCAATTGCCCTGTTTGCTAGGTGATCTGCTAGCTGATTTCCTTCCCTTAATATGTGCTGAAAAATATGTTGCTTTCCTTCCAAGCATGTCCTTATTTCCTCCACTACGTCTGATATGTTCCATGTTATCGCCCATTCCCCTGTAAGCACTTTTTTCAGTAGCATCAAATCTGTTTGGATGATAACTTTATTGAGATTTCTCTGTTTACAATGCTTGCTAGCTTCTAGTATCACTTTTGCTTCCGTCACTGTGCTTGTTGCATTCTCAATAGTTACCCTTTCGACATGTATAATATCCCCTCTTTCATCCCTCAAGAAAAAGGCAGAGGAACTTAATCCTGGGTTTACTCTTGAAGCACCATCCGTATTATATTTAATCCATCATTCTGGGGTTCATTCCCATTTAACTTTCTTGGCCACCATTCCCGTGAAATATTCCTCCAACTCTTTGATCATTACTTCCCATCTACCAGACACATTCATCCATGGTTTTCTTACTTTGATTAACCTATACATGCTTCTGGTTACATTATGGATTATCCTTAATAATGATAGATCCTTCCCTTCATGTTTTTTCTTGTTTCTTCTTCTCCATAGCTCCCATATAATAAAGCTTGGAAGTGCTCTAAAATACGGTCGCATATCAGCTTTGCATTGTGCTCCCCACCATTTCATGATGATTTCTCGCAATGAAAGTCCTACTGCATTGATACCTGTAAAAGAAAAGAAGTATGACCAAGTCCTATTAGCACAATCCGACTTCAGAAACACATGTGCCAGTGTATCTTAGTTAGGTTATACACAACACCAACATCTAAATGGGCCTGCAATACCCCATCTCCTTACTCTATCATCTATCGGTATTTTAAATTTCCACAATCTCCACATTAGGAATGACATTTTGAATGGTACGCCTTTTGTCCATATCCATTTATATATCCGATTTGGGTCCTCCCTGCGCCTGATATAATTCCATGCTGATTTGACAGTAAAGGCTCCCGAATTGTCTAACATCCAAAATGGTTTATCATCCTCAATTCTACCTTGAGGGGGCTTAATGTGTCCTAGAATATGGTCTACAAATTCTGTTGGTAGTATCTCTTTTACAACATCCTCATCCCATTCCCCATCATTAGTAAGGTCCTCTATCGTCGCATATCTATCATCCCATTCAAAGTTATCTCCGGTGATTGTATAGAGATCTCCCAATCCTGTCCAATTGTCGTGCCATAAAGATGATGATCCTCTCTTTGGTTGCCACAAGATCTGATGTTCCACTAGCTCTCTAGCCTGCAACATTTTCTTCCAAACCTGAGAACCTCCACCTCCCACTTTCCATGTTACCTGATTTGGATGATTCCTCTTGCAATATTTATTCTGCATGTAATCACTCCAGAGTGTCTTTTTGGTTCGAAAATTCCACCATAGTTTGCAAAAGAGGGCCATAGAGATATCATGCATTAATCGAAATCCCAATTCACCTTCTTCCTCAGGTAAACATAAATTGTTCCACCTACTCCAGTGCCAGCCTCTCCCTCCAATGCAGCTACTCCAAAAGAATTGTGCCATCATTCTCTGTATTTGGTTTAATACAGTACTAGGAGGGTTCATTACGGATAAGCAGTGAATGGCGGTACTTTGAAGCACAAGTTTTATTATAATCACCCTTCCTCCATATGATAGTAATTTTCCCTTCCAACCTTGGATCTTTGCCCCTATTCTTTGAATCAACGGTTGGTAGTACGCTATTTGTTTCCTTTTGTAGAAAATAGGACAACCTAGGTAATTCAAAGGAAATTCCTTCCTTAGTATTCATGTTGCTACTTCTGCAACCACAGCTTCCCCTCCAGATACCTTGTGATGAAGATATATTGCACTTTTCTCTTTATTCACTTTTTGTCCTGATAACTCTTCATATTTCCTAAGAGTCTGACTGATCATATTCAGTGTTCCTACCTCTGCCTTGCATATGATAATCATGTCATCCTCAAAGGCCATATGGTTTATCTTGCTTCTTCCCCTTGGCATACCAAATCTCTTAAATTCTTTCTTCTGCATGATAACATTTAGAGATCTTGACATCACTTCCGCTGTCAGAATAAAAAGAGCCGGGGGGTCCCCCTGTTTGAGACCTCTAGTTGATTTAAAGAATCCCTTTGGTTGTCCATTCAACAGGATCGAATACCAATTATAGCTAACCAATCTATATACCATGTCAATGATTCTATCCCCGAATCCCAGACGTCTTAATACCCTGGTAAGAAAAAGTCACTCTACCCTGTCGTATGCTTTCATCATATCAAGCTTAATGACCATATTTGGGATTTTATCTCTTTTCCCTATCTCAGCAACAATTTTCTGAACCAACAACACGTTTTCCGCTATACTCCTTCCTTTAACAAATCCTGCCTGCTCCGGAGATATAATTCGGGGAAGTACTGCTTTGATTCTTTCATGTACTATCCTCGAAAAAATCTTGTTCACAAAGTTGCTCAATGAAATTGGTCTAAGGTCTGAAAATGTACTGATATTTATCTTCTTAGGAATAAGAACTAGATTTGTGTGCGTGATGTATCTAGGAAGTTCAGTTGCACATACAAAAGCCTTAACCATATTGTGAATGTCTTCCCCTATAATCTCCCAGGTCCTTTGGTAGAAGGCACCTGTCATTCCGTCTGGTCCTCCTGCACTGCTTTTATTTAGTCCCATTACTACCCTATTAACTTCTTTTATCGTTGGCATGACATGCATCTCCTCATTCATTGCATTGGCGATTACCTCTGGAAGCTCCTCTAATATCTCAAAATCCTCTCTAGCTTCTTCTTGTTTTGTGAATTGCTTTATGTAAAGTCCTCTGCAGCCTTTGCTATATCAGACTCTTGCTCTAGCCACTCACCTTCATCATTTTGAATTCTATTCACTCTCAACCTATTTCTTCTCCCCTTTACAATAGCATGAAAGAATTTTGTATTTCTTTCGCCTTCTTTAAACCACTCCATACTCGCTTTTTGTTTCCAAAATTCTTCCTCCCTATTAAGTTGTTTCAATAAGTCTGCCTGAGCTCGATGCAATTTTTCTCTATTCGCAATTGTTAGGGAAATTTCAAACTGCGTTTCATGTACCTTTATAACTTCCTCAAGCGTGATGATTTCCTGAAATATATTGCCAAAGGTCTCCTTGCTCCATTGGGTTAAATCCCTTTTCACCCTTTTAAGCTTATAATGAAACAAGCTAAATAGATCTCCTTCAAAATCTGCCCACCAATTATTCTGCACCACCTCCATAAAAGATGCCTCCTTGAGCCAAAAGTTCAAAAATCGAAATAGTTTAATCACCTCCTCCCTGTTGGATTTTAAAGTAACTGATAAAGGTGCATGATCAGACCCATTTCTCACTAGGTGCTCAACTTCTAGAACTGGGAAAACATCATGAACTTTATCATTAGTTAGTATCCTATCCAACCTTTTGAAAATACACCCCTCATCGGTTCTGCCATTCCACCACGTATATTTGCTACCTTTAAATCCCCAATTCTCCAAGTTGCACACGTTTAAGTAGTGATTGAAATCCCTGACTTTCGCATCTGTGACCTTTCTTCCCTCCAATTTCTCACTTTCATTGGTTATAACATTAAAATCTCCCCCTATTACCCACGGAATGTTGACTGTAGTGGCTAAGTGGGCCATCGATTCCCACAGATTTAATCTCTCCCCTTGAGTACACTTTGCATATATCACCGATATCATTACATCAATACCCATTCCACAACTATGTACTTTTAGAGTAAGCATTTGATCTTCATCTCCAATAATATCATATTCCATGGCCTCATCTAAAAATACCCATATCTTCCCATTAGCATTTACCACCACATATTTCATTCCTAACCTCCTTTTATACTCTTCCACACCATGTCTATTTTCAAAAGGCTCCATTAATCCCACAAAGTAAAAATGTTGTCTTTTATGCATCTGAATAAGTCTAGTAAATGCCTTTTGGGTATTTACCGACCTGATATTCCATATAAGAGCTTTCATTGATACTTAGTATTTTTGACAATCGTTCTCTTTGAGTGCCTGATTGAGGCTTGATTCCCTATAGTATCCTTCGCACTTTGAGTCTTCTGTTTAGTATGTGTACCCTTGAGTTTGCTTATTTGTTTAGGTGATAGGTCCCCTTCTACTGCCACCTTATTGATGATTTTTGTTAAGTCTCCTTTATCCATACTGACCTCAGTCTCTATCCTACCCGTATAATCATCATTTTGAACATCCAAGGGTAATACTTCCTCATTACCCGTTTCATATACTACCATCTCCCCATTGTTTTGCTCATTTTCTACTTCCTCATTTATACGTTGACATTCCTCCCCTTGATTATCTGGTTCTTTTTGGGTCAGGCTTTGTACCTGTTTGTTTTCCATGTTGTTTTTTCTGCTGCACATTATCCGTCACCTCTATTGGACCATGATTTTCTTCCTCTTCTTGTTGATCTTTCTTGTCATGAAAAGCCTTAAATACCCATGCCTTAGTACTCTCTTATGTTATTGTCTCACTTTTTTCATCTTTTTTCTCATCTTCGCCCTCCTCTCTCAATGCTTCAAAAGAGTTTTTATTGTGGTATTCTATTTCCCCTTCAATGCGTCCAGCTTTATCCCTCTTGTACTTATTTCTTCTACTCACAATCCATTCTTGTCTGCTTTGTTTGTTGCCAACCACCTTTCCACTTGTCAATGTTCGTCTTTGATCAGCCTCAATGCCCACTTCATTCACCCTTTCTTCACTCTTCTGGTCCTCTCCTTCTCCATTGTCATACAATTCCGGGTGAATTGTCCAACAATTGTGTTCATCATGCCTTTGTAGACAACACTCCTTACAATATTTTGGCATATGATCATATTGCACCTGTATCCACTTGTATTTCACATTCCCTGTACTATCATCCTCCTCAATTATTTTCACTAGTTGGGGAAGCTTCGCAATCAAATCCACCTCCACTTTGACTCTTGCACAACTTGGTCTGGTTTGGTTCTTTGTCGCCATATCCACTGTTAGAGGTTTCCCTACCGCACTAGCTATCGAGAAAATTGCCTCCTTGGCAAAAAAATTTGGCGGTAGATCTGGAAAATAGATCCATGCAATGCCAATAGTAGTTTCGACATCTGGCTCAAACCACTTTGATATAATAAGCCGCTGTCGATATTAAACGTACATAGTCCTCCATTGTAGTCAGCCTAATTAGGATATGTCTCGTGTCTAAAATTCCTATAGTGCATTCACTTTTGATACCACAGTGTCCTGGTAAGGTTTTTCTCAGTTCCTGGATCTCTGACTTTCCGTAAGAGAATTTGCCAATAATTGCGTACTGCAAATTCTCTTGGGCAATGAGTGTTTTGATTTCTAAAGTTTTCCACGTAATGCTAGGTTCTCCATGAATGATGATGACAAGTTTAGGAGGAACATTAGAGATTTGAGGGGTTATGGGTTTTGGTTTTAAGATAATTGCGTATAGGGATTTTGGTTCTATGATGGTTGGTTGTGTTCCTATATTTCCTTTCATTGGAAGAGGTGGGAATTCCTCCGGTGGGATGTCCCCACTGGTGGTGGCTTTGGCCATGCTGGCCGTCGCAATAAGGTTAGTAAGATATTAGGTTTTTGGGTTGAGAGCGTTTTTTTATTTATGATAAACAAAAGGTTTGTTTATTGAATGAGGAAGAGGTGACAAGGGGCGAAAGGGTGAATTGAGCAATACATTAAGGACTAAGCAGTAATAAAACTGTGGAGGCGAAACCCTAGTGATAAATAAATAGATATAATATAAAAATAAACTAGTACACTCAAAATCAACTCTCATCCTCCTTGAAGAAAATCGAAGCTGCGGGCGGCTACGTGTTCTTCTTCTTCATCAAATCGAAAGTATGGCGTATGCAGCAATGAAGCCGACAAAACCAGGGCTGGAGGAGCCCCAGGAGCAGGTTCACAAGATTAGGATCACTCTTTCTTCCAAAAACGTTAAGAATCTTGAGAAAGGTTTCTCTCTTTTAACTCCCACGTCTTTTTCAGGGTTTAGGATCGACTATTTAGGATCATGGTTCTCGGAACTCAAGATCTTGTTGTTTCAGAAATGTTTGATGCAGTTTCTAGCTCATGTTTTAATGCTTACGGTTTTTTCTGGGAATGTCTTTTGTCTATTGAGTAAAGTACAGCAGAGTATGCCTTTGTCTTTCAACCTTATAATAGTGAAAATCAATGGCTGGTTTGACATTAAAGGCAGAATTTTGAATGTTAGAGATGGGGATTTTAACCCATATCGGAATTGGCAATCTTTTAGTAAATTATTTAGGCTATTGCGAATACTTGAATATTGTAAATATTCTAGGAAAACTATAGGATGATTTTTACAAGGTAGTAGAAATTTGAGGCAGACACAGCGAGAGCAATGAAGATATTTCGTTTATAGTGATCAAAAAGTATGCAGAAAGATTTTTGACCCGACTTTAGGTGTTACATGACTGGGGCTTTTTATGGGTTTTTAGAATATAGTCATATAGGCTATCTAGTTGAGACAGAAGCTTAATAATGTGGTCATTTGTGATTTTTATAACACTGTTAGTGAGTGGATTTTATTCGTAATTTACATCAATAACTGACTTGGTACTGTTTTTGTATGTAGTGTGTGCGGATTTGGTCCGTGGTGCTAAGGACAAGAGGCTCAAGGTAAAGGGACCTGTGCGAATGCCCACAAAGGTTCTTAACATTACCACTAGGAAGTCTCCCTGTGGAGAAGGTACTATTGCTTTTTATCTATTCTGAGTTTGTTTTTGTGATAGCATGATATGTCTATGCTCAAGTATTTCATTTTTTTGTTTGAATTGCTTAGTGTTTTGGCTTAATTTGTTCTTAGTCCGTTTTTTGAAGCTTAACATGGTTGTACTTATTTGAACCTCTTTTGCGTGTTTAATGGTTTGCTATACTCTTTTTGAATGAATTACCGTCAGTAAAGTACCCCTTTGTTTAATTCAGAGCATTAATTAATTCGAAAGTGCCTTTGTGGATGACTATTAAGGTTCTTCACATTACCACTGCCAAGTCTCCCTGTACAGAAGTACTATCACATGTATTTTTTTCATGTTTGAATTGCTCTGGTGTTTTCTTGGGATTTAATTGATTCTTGGTCCAAATTTCTGAAGCTTACTATGTTGAAGTTGGTTTCACACAAACATAGTATTTTGTGTGCCAATGTATTAACATAGATACTTTAAAATTAGAGCATGATTAGTTGGAAGGACATTGTCTCAATTGAACCTATTGGTGGAGATGTATGTGAATCCAAGTGACTTCTTATGTTCATCTTCTTTGTTGAGTTAAAAAATATTTCCTTTCTGATATTTTTGTTGAGTCCTGTTTGGTCAAACAACAAGAATTCTCTAATTGGAACAGTTATAAATCTGATGCAAACTTTCTTAGATGTCACTTGGCTCAACTTGTTGTCTATGGCGGTAGTACTAACTATTTCATCTTATTGACAGGCACTAATACATGGGACAGGTTTGAGCTGCGGGTTCACAAGCGTGTGATTGACCTTTTTAGCTCCCCAGATGTTGTCAAGCAGATCACCTCAATCACTATCGAACCTGGTGTTGAGGTTGAGGTCACCATTGCTGATTCTTAGAATCTTAATTGTTTTCATTAGGTTGTTAAATTACCCGTTTATCTGTTTTAAGTACATTAGTTGTTTGGAATTTCTTTTGTGGTCATCTTAATTTTGGGGTTAATGTTTGCAGACGAAGTGTATTAGAGGTTTTCTTTTGTTCCAACTACAGTTTTGCAGTTAAAAGCAGATACTATTTGATATTCAGAAGAGAATGTGCGTTTGTTAATTGGCAATTGACCGCAAGTATTTATTGTTTTTCTAGACAAAATATTTGCTGAGATTAACCAAAAACAATAAATCGGTATACTGTTGAGTAAATCATTTCTATTTTACCCTTCAAAATAGAGAACTCTATTCTCCTCCTCTAATTCACTTTTTGATTAAATCAATATTATTTTTATTATATTGTTATTTAAGTTTTTATTATTTGTAATTATTTTTTAATGTAATATAACATCTAAAAAAGTACATTACTGACATGTTACTACTTCCACTCGAATTAATAAATTTTTCTATTTTTTTTAAATTGTCACCTTAAATATGTAATTTAAAATTATTTTAATATTATTTATATTATACTATATGACTATTAGTTAACTCTTTAATATTTGTAATTATTTAATAAGTAATATAACATCTAAACACATATTATTGATGATGGGTAAGTATACTACTTTCATCCTGCATTATCAATTTTTCTAAATAATTTTTTAAAATATTGTCACTTTAAATATGAATTTTAAAATTATAATTATTTCTCATTATGATGAATGGACAAAAATTGTTTGATAATTCAAACTATCTACTTTATGTTATACTGATAAATTGTTTTACAATTTTTAACGAGCATGAAAATACTTGATGCAATAGTTTAAAATGGAATAGGAGAAGTAAAACTACTACACGAAATAATTAGATACAAGATAAAATTGTTAATTTAAATAATTTTTCGCTATGCATAAAAAAATAAGGACAAAAAATTGCTCATTTTGAACTTCGTAATGCATTAATAGATCATTTATGGAATCAACATGATAGTATTGAAAGTTGAATATTATGAAAAATTTAAAATGAATTTTTTGATAATGCAATATTTATTATGTAATTATATTTCTCAATGATTTCACTTTTATTTGAATTGTTCGTTAATACGTATTAAATATAATATTTGTTGCAATTTATGTTATATAGAAATTTAGAATAAAATATAATTTTATATTAAATGAATAATTTGAAAAAAATAAAATTTTATAAATATATGAAGATTATACAAATTATTAGTGTGCTGCATGTGAATATCAAACTATGTAATATACTATTTTAAAAATAATGTCAATATTATTAAATAAAAAAATTAAAAATAGAATGATAAAGTATAAGTTCCTTTGAATAGTAATGTAAACTTTCTTTTGATTACTACTGAAAGTTGTCAAATCAATATCCGAAAAACACCATAATTATTTATAATATAAACTAGATATACATAAAGTGATTTGACACTTCTCTATGGCGCCAATTAAATTTATCTTTTTCCTTTTTTTATTTGAGTTTTTTCTCATTTTAAAATTAATTGTAATATGTAAAAATTTAAAAATTCACTCTTAAGATCTCTTAGTTACATTTCTTAAATATACTTTTTCTTCCCTCCCCTACAGTACATTACTTAGTTATTATTGTATTGTTGGAGTTCTTACTTTTAATATAATATAAATAAATATTCATATAAAATATAGAAGATATACTAAAATGAATGTTTTTGGCTGGAATATTATATTAATTTAACATTCATGTTAGGGAGTGTCTAATTCCATTGAACTTTGAGATTCTCAATGTGTGTAAATCACATTTGAGTTTGAAAGAATTTAAACAACATTTGATACAAGATTTGTGTACCTTTGATTGTTGAAGCAGAATGAAATTCACGAACTGAATGATTTGCTCCAAATCCTTCTTTGAATCACTAGGAAACAAAGATAGTGTTTCACAAACTAAATGTTCTTTATGTTGTGTATCTTTAATCTAAGAAGATTTGATTATTCTCTTTTGAGTTTTTGTTGTTCTTCTTTCTTTTTCTGTTAAGGGCGTAAAGCATCTATTTAAATAAGGATTTGTTTATGTTGGAACAGTTACATTAACCATTCCTTCTCTTATTTTAAATTAATACTTATCCCTTTTATAGACAACAAGTTTGGATCGGGTTGGTCCACATGGGCGATCCACGACCCAAATCTTACATCTTCCACTTCGCACATTGTGGACAAGACCCAAGCCAACATAACATCAACTAGACACACAATTCATACGACAAATAGTTTGTGCGACCTATGAGCATCAAGAGCTTACCCTTAAGGTTTTACAAGCCTCACATAGGAATCCAATCACATGTAGAAGGAATTCACTATTTATATGAGAATACTATTACTCACAATACCCCAGACTTCATTCACTACTTTAGTAGTTACTTATTCGATCTCTCATCCTCATAAAGAGGTTAACTCGAGTTCATGTTTAACTTTATACACACAATTACACTCAATATCAATATGGTTAGTGCAGTAGTCGGCTTGTGTACATAAGTTTATTATTTAATTAATTGTCTTTCCTTTCTACTCGAATCTTTCTGTTCCTATTCTACTGCTTTTCTAGACATGCGCTGCATTGCGGAATCGTTCATGCCTATTAGTAACATGCTAAAGTAGCAACATCGATTGAACATTAAGAAACAACAAAAGGTCAAAAGGTATTTCATTGAAAAGTCAATTTAACTTTTTGGGGTCTTACACAATGAAGAAGCCAGGAACATTCTTTCATTGACCCATTAATCGCTTGACACACGTGGCATGAAACACATGCTATGATGTTTTCACCTTATATTGGTGTATGTGTCTCATTCTTCCGATTATCTAACATCGTACAGACTTTGGTCTAAACACCTCCAAGTGTTTAACCCTAGTTTCTCTCATCAGTGATCTTCAAATTCATTTTCTTAGAGAAACTTTTGCCTGGCTCATTGTCACGACCCGAGTCTACACCCTGGACGTGGCCGGCACTCAAGAACCATTGCTGGTCCCTAAGCAATCCTCATCCTGGCTGACTACAAGCGGAAGACTAACTTAAGCATAGCAAAAGCTTAAAACTGAAATAAAATTCAATAAACTCAACTTTGTAAAACATTAACTCAAAATGAACAACTTAGAATAAAAATAATATATTCAACTCGCCATAAAATAGGCAACTTAAGTCTTTAAAACATTTAATAAAATAAATGATACAGACTTCTCAACTATACTGACTATCTATGAAGCCTCTAACTGATACAAACGGAAGTTGGGACAAGACCT
>NW_006239119.1:770687-776545 GCF_000226075.1 Solanum tuberosum | reverse complement strand
AAGGATACTCAAAACTACTCAACTTACCCAACTCAGAAGTACTTAAGGATAAGATACTCAACTCAGAGATTAGATACTCAACTCAAAGATATGATATTCGACTCTGGTACTCAACTCAATATCAAGCAACAATACACATGCAATATATGGAAAGCTTTAACAAACAGAAAAAAACAACTTAGTTCGTTAAAGAAAATGCAATAACAAACTCAACTTTACTTATATAATAAAGTAATATAGTTTCTGTGGGAGTTTCTCTAACCGACAACTATCAATTAAGAGCTATAGTGATGATACAACACTTTACCTCACGCTGCCAAGGACCATCCTATACCTTGCCATCAGTATAGGACCTAACTTAACATAGTGGATCCACTAGTATATGCGAAAATGATTCATCTAAAAAGTATGACCTTTTTCTACCCATGATGGCTACATGGTTTTCATGGAGACTTGAGTTAATATGAAACTCGCATCCCCACATCGGTGCTCAATAATACTCCCAAAATATACTTAGCTCATCTATTTTTAAAACAACTTCTTCTCTTATTTGAGATAATTACTCAAACTTAGCTTAAAAGCTCTCTTGGAATCGATGTTCCCTTTTCTTGCTCAAAACTCTTTTTGGAAATCTCAGTTTCCTCTCATCTTAAATGTGAAAACATTTACTCTTGGGAATACTTAGTTCCCATATATCATTTTAAAGAAAATGAACTTTACTCTTACTCTTTACTCAACTTCAAAGCTTGTCTTAAAACAAAGTTTAAACATTTGTAAAAGACTTCTTAAAATATGGTTCATGCCGAATGATGAACATGAACGACTCAATGCAAGGTTTCAATAACCATAGATAGAACTCAATTCTTGGAACTCAAGAACTTCAATGATACTACTCATTGCAAAAATACTCAACTCCAAGGATTCATGCGAAATTATGAGCATGAACTACTCAACTCAAGGACTCAAAGATACTTTTCATCTCAAGATTGTTCGACGTATAAGGTTCATGCAAAATTATGGGCATGAACAATTCAACTCAAGGACTTCATGGGTAACATGTAATAGTCCCATGATTAAAAATATAATCTCACAGGGGATTGGGAACTCAATACTCAAGACTTAGAAGTTAAAGGTATTACCTCTCTCAATGATACTCAATTTATGGAGTCCATGCGGAATTTATGGGAATGAACGACTCGACTAGAAGGTCTACAACCTACATGGAACTCATGTATACAACACTTATGATTCTCTTACTTACTACCTCAAGACTTAGTTCAAATCGATGGTTGATCTCAAAGGATTCACAATTAAACTCAATGGCTTTCTTGAACTCTACTTTTAACTCTCTCTTGAATGTGAATTATGAATTCAAGAGTTATGGTTCACAATATGAAAGATCTCATGATGACAAAGTAGACTTATGAGTACATTTTCCTCATCCTCACACTCACTTGCTCGAGTCTTGAAACAAGTTACTAGAAGTTGTAGAAGACTCCACAAAAGGACTCAAAGGGACTTTCTTAGAATGTTTGAAAGAACTCTCAAAACTTAACTCTTAGCTCTACCTTGAATTTGAATTATGAATTCAAGTTTATGATTATGTTATGAATGATTTCTAGGTTGTTTAGAAGTAGCTTAGAGTAGTTAGAATCGAAAAGGAGTGAAGGTGCACTTTAAACGAACTCAAAACGGGGTAACCGACGACAAACTGGATGGGGAAGGCGACCCTGGCGCTATGGGTGGCGCGGGGTGCCAGCCCTTAAACTTCAGAGGAGGGTTTGGGGCTCTCTGGCTGACGCATTGCACCAGGCCCCAACCCAGAAAATCCTACGATTTTTCCTTGCTCATTTTCTCACCCTAACTCGCCTAGAATCGAACGGTTTCTTCCCCAATCACTTTGATTCGATTAATTAACATAAGTACACTCTAATATACTCAAAACAACACTCAAATTACTAAATTTCATCTCAAGAAATCATCAAAACCCCAACACAACAAGATTTAGAATGAACTTCAAGAACACCTATCAAGAACTCATCAAGAACTCTAATCTTTGAACTTCAAGAATGAAATTTCGCTAAAAATAACATGATTGGCGTGTGGGTGAACTAACCCAACACTATGGAAGCTTACATACCTCTTAGGGATTAAACCCATGGCGAAAATCCGCAACAAAATGCAAGCCTCTAGACGAACGCTTGATCCTCTCCTCTTTTCTCCTCTTTTATCCTCTTTTCTCTTCTTTTATCTTCTTGAACTCTCAACTAAAACCCTAGGCTAATTTTAGGATTATAAAACTGAACCTAATAGGATTAGATCCTTAAAACCTTACTAAAAATGAATCAAATCTGATTTGGTAAGGAAAAGACCAAAATACCCCTCTAAAATCCGGTTTTGACTTTTCTTATCTAGACAACCCAACTTCGAATGCACATATCTCCCTCATACGAACTTGAAACTAAGAAAACTCGGTGGCGTTGGAAAGATAATTCAAAGGTCTTTCCTACGGTATCTGGTAGCACACCTAAATCATCCTAAACTAGGAGTTATGGTCGTTTGAAATCAACCCAAAACTCATACTTAGCTTAACTTGCAAAATTTCAGATTTTTGCTATTTCCAATTCGATTATTTTTGTAACTCAAGGTGCTACATCTAGTGACCTTAATACTCAAGAAATTTTAAATTCCTTGCAAAAATCTCACTCACTACGAAAAATGGTTCGAGTATTAGTTCAAAAATTTTCTAAGGTGTTACACTCATAAAACAAGTCATAACATGGTGGTGAAACTCATTTCTTCATGTTCCCTAACATAAGAGGCGATTGCTCGTGTGAGAGAGGCAATCTCGCGACATGTTCGACACACTTTATTTCTTATAATTATCACATGCATATTATATTTGAATATAAATCCAATAGTACTGAAATATCATCATATGCTACGCAAACCTAGAGCCTTAACATGTTTTCAAACAAATCTCTAGAGATGGCCTTCATAAATGGATCAACTATCATTTCACATGTAGGAATGTATTGCAAAGTTATTTCTCCACTTGCCATTACGTCTCTCACAAAGTTATACTTGATGTCAATGTGTTTGGTCTTGCTGTGATATTTAGGGTCCTTCGTATATGCGATAGCCGCTTGACTATCACAATATAGAATCAAGAGACCCTTAGAATTCTTTGCAATACTCAAATGGTCAAATAATCTCTTTAACCAAACAACTTCTTGTACTGCAGACGCACAAGCCACGGATTCAGATTCCATGATTGAAAGAGCTGTGCAAGTTTGCTTTTTATTTTTCCATGAAATAGCACCACCATTTAGTAAGAATACATAATCGAATGTTGATTTTCTATCATTTCGGTCACCAGCCCAATCAGCATATGTATAATCTCTTATGAATAAATCAGATCCACTATAACAAAGTGTATGATCTACAGTTCCCTTCAAGTATCGGAATATTCTCTTAACTGGTTTCTAATGATCTCTTTCAAGATTGGATTGATACCTACTAACTAGACTCACAACATAACAAATATCGAGGCGAGTACACATCAAACTCCCAACAACACTAGAATAAGGAACTCGAGACATGTCTTCCTTTTCTTTTTCAGTCTGTAGACACATTTCTTGGAACGATCTCTTTGGATCTTAACACCCAATATATAATCTGCTTCACCCATATCTTTCATATCAAATGATTTTGAAAGCCATGACTTGACAATTTTCACATACTCCAAATTATTTCCAGCTAATAAATTATCATCTACATAAAGAGAAAGAATTACAAAATTTCCATTGAACTTTTTCACATATATGCAATGGTCTTCATTGATCATGGTGAAATAAAATGACATCACCTCCTTATGAAATCTCAGGTACCACTGCCTTGAAGATTGCTTTAGGCCATAAATTGATCTTTTCAATTTACAAAATTTCTTTTCTTGATCTTTAACAATGAAACCTACTGGCAACTGTTCCATGTAGAATTCTTCGTTTAATTCTCCATTGAGAAAATCGGTCTTCACATCCATTTTGTATAATTCTAGATCAAAACGTGCAACAAAAGGCTAAAATTAATCGTATGAGGTAAACTTCACAACTGGTGAAATTTTTTTCTCATAGTCTATTCCAACTTCTTGAGTAAAACCTTTTGCCACCACTCGTGCTTTGTGTCTTTCTATCAACCCATCCGATTTGCATCTAACTTTTCATTTATTCCCAATAGCTTTACGTTCCTTAGAAAGGTCACTTAGATCCCAGATTTTATTGATTTTCGTGGACTCTAATTCTTCTTTCATCGCTTTTAACCATTCATCTCTTTTAGGGCCCGGTAAGGCCTCAGTCATATAATTAGGTTCATCCAATTTTGTAGGAGATACTAAGAAAACATAATCCTCAATCTCATAAAATCGTTTAGGTAAACCTTTTCTTGTACTCTTACGTATTTGAAGTTCAAATTCCTCTATATGATTTTGGGATTCATAACTCCCACTTGGACTAAGAATCAATTCTTGATCCATTGAATTATCAAGTATGTCTGGCAACATTACCTGATCTTCTGAATTCAACATTTCGTAGAGAGGCTCAACTTCATCTATTTCACCCTTTTTGGGAAAATCATTTTTCAAAAATCTGACATCTTGTGATACAATTTCAGTAATACTTTCATCTTCCAGTTCATCGATGAACACATACCCTTTGGAGTTTTCAGAGTACCTTATAAAGATACATTTCTTTCCTTTTGGACTTAGTTTACCAAACTCACCAAAACGATCTTTAATGTATGCTGCACAACTCCACGGTAGTATATCATTCAGGTTTGTTTTATGACCAGTCCAAAGTTCAAAAGGAGTGGAAGACTGATAAGAAACACTATCAAAGATACTTCATACAATACTAAGCATCAACGATCGTTCAATAGTAATATAACCCAACTAGTAAGTTGGGGTTGAGTCCCAAGGGAGTGGTTCGTACTCAAGAATCAATAGAAAAACATAAACATGCTCAAGTCAATTATAGGTAAAAACATTTACGAAGAAAAATATGATAAATTAAAGGTTGACACAAGTGTAAATTATCAAGGAGGGGGGTTTGTAGTCAATTAGCAATTAAAAAACAGCAAGTAATATGAAAATACAAATATGGAGACGGGATTCTTGGGATGTGATATGATTATTGGCTAATGCAAACAACCGGGTAATTGCAATTGATAGTAAACAGCTGTGAATCGGTGAATAATCTAGACTTTAGTGGGGGTAAAATTTCTCTCGAACAATTTACCCCGAATCAAATTGGTTTCTCTCGAACACCAATAAGCAACAATGAAGCACAACCTTCGTGTAACACCCCACAAATATTTTGAGCTAAGACTCGAACCGTTCTTCGTAGTGAGTGAGATTTTTGCAAGGAATTTAAAATTTCTTAGTATTAAGGTCACTAGATGTAGCATCTTGAGTTTCAAGAAGAACTAAAGAGAGTTCATCCAAGTCATTCCTAGTTTTTCTTAAGTTTTGGGTCAACTTTAAATGACCATAACTCCTAGTACATGATGATTTAGGTGAGCTAAAAGATATAAAATTAAAGCCCATTGAGTCCTCTTTCCAATGTCACCGAGTTTTCTCAATTCCGAGCTCTGAGTAAAAAGTTATGACTGATTTACTAACATCGCCCAAACCTGGCAGCATCTCCGCCATAGCTCCGCGACGCGGACCTCACTGCCTGGTGAAAGATATTTCCGACTCCCAGCTCGTTTTAATTATTTCTTTACGGGTATTTTAGACCTAAAAACCCTTAGGAGGTCATCTAAATTTCCCTAAGCGAGTAGAAAATCAGTTTTCTTAAATCAAA
>NW_006239119.1:758359-770289 GCF_000226075.1 Solanum tuberosum | reverse complement strand
CATGTGTTGGGTATCTAAATCTAAAGAGAGATTGAGAAAAATAATCGAAGTTAGGTGAATTGGGGTTAGAAAACGAAGAAGAAATTTCGCCGGTCGAAATCTGAAACACCCTCCGCGTCGCGCAACCTCTTTCCAGATTTGGAAATTTCTGTTTCGCGTCGCGGAGCTGACACGGAGTGTTCTGTCTCAAAAGTTGTTTTCGAAACCAAAATTTAAAAGCCTCTCCGCGTCGCAGACCCACCTTGAAATATTGATTTTCGGTCTTTTCTCATGTTTAGCTATTTAAAATCATTCCTAAACAACATGAGATCCTTCCAATCACAAATCTTTATCCTTGAATCCATAATTCAATTCAAGGATCAGTTAAGGGTCAAATCAAGAGCAGTTAACATCAAAGTCAAGAGAAGTCAAGACAAGTTCTTAAAGTTTTTCAAAAGTCTTTCACAAATGTTTGTAACTTCGTTTTAAGACTGAAAGTTTCAAGTTAAGCAAAGAGTAAAGAGTTGAGTTTATTTCTCAAAAGCTATTAGGGAACTAAGTATTCCCAAAGAAGTTTTTAAATGTTTTCACATTTAAATAAGAACAGAAACTGAGATTTTCAAAGAGCCTTCGGGCTAATTTTCAGAAAAGAGAAATAACTTTCTAAATGAAGCAGGCAGGGAAACTGAGATTTCCAAGATAACCTTTGAGCTAAGTTTTTGAGCACTAATCTCAAACCACAGAAGAAATATGTTTTTAAACATAAAGAACTAAGTACTTTTGGGAGTAGTATTGAGCACCGATATGGGGATGCGAGTTCATATTAACTCAACTTTCCATAAACCATGTAGCCATCATGGGTAGAAAAGGGTCATACTTTTTAGATGAACCCTTTTCGCATAGACTAGTAGATCCACTTAGTGAGTTAGCTTCCTATATCACGGCATGGTATAAGATAGACCTCAGCAGCGTGAGGTAATGCGCTGTATCATCACTATAGTTCTTAAGTGATGGTTGTTGGTTAGAGAAACTCCCACAGTAGTAGTATCATGGTTCCTCAAGGGGTTCTGCTTAGTGTGAATGGGGGTATGAGACTTCATTCATGTATTGCACAAGTAGACTTTGAGAGGGAGCATGGTTTGTCTTTTTATGATATTATGATTATGAATTGACAGCATGTTTTCAATTAGTTTTTCTTTATTATTTGCTACTTGTTTTAAACTGCTTTATAATGAAATGAGTTCAGTTATGTTGAGTTGAGTTGAGCCAAGTAAGTTCTTCAGTTTCTTTCAGATTCTTTCAAGCTTATGTTATGCTTTAGAATTCCCCTTACATGCTCGTACATTCCACGTACTGAGCCATTTGGCCTGCATCTTCTCATGATGCAAACAGAGGTATTCAGGATCATCAACAGGAGCTTCGTTGATACATCCGAAAGTTCGAGTTAGCTATGGTGAGCCTCCTTATTTCCGGAGGATTTCATTTACCTTTCAGTTTAGTCAGGATGTCGTGGGCCTTGTCCCGACTTCCATCTTTATTAGTTAGAGGCTTCATAGATAGTCAGTATAGTTGAGAAGTCTGTATTATTCATTTATTTTATTAAATGTTTTAAAGATTAAGCGCCTATTTTATGGCGAGTTGAATATATTATTTTATTCTAAGTTGTTCATTTGAGTTAAGTTTTGAAAAGTTGAGTTTATTAAAGTTTATTCAGTTTTAAGCTTTGTATGCTTGAGTTAGTCTTCCACTTGTAGTCAGAATGTGTGGAAAAGGGTTTAGGATTCACTCTCTCGAGCTGAACCCATGACAACCCAATACCCACAGATCATCAATTCAGTAATCTTGGTTTTAAAACCTCTGTCTCGAGCAAGCCAAAAATATGAAGCTGAAATTATATTTGCAACTACAACCCCAATAAATTCAACCTTAATTACTGAATGAAATCACTTTTAAACAACAAATAAACTATCAAATAACAATACACAGCAGTTAAATCAACCCATAATCACATAATCACACCCCAAGAATTGGGGTTTTAGCTAGACATAGTAAAAAGATAAGAATCTGCACTCTGGTACTCCTAATGCTCGCCCTCACTCTCAGAACTAGTGAGGTAAGTGCCATAGATGCTATAACTGTCGGATCATGCTTCCGGTGATGCAGGTGCTTTGCCTTTACCCTTGCCTTTCCCACCAGTTGTGGTGAGTTTTGTGGCCTTTCCCTTGGATGTAGCTACATCATCATTGAGTGTAATCCCTTTTGCTTTCCCTCGGGGTGGCATGTTTCTTCCTGCAACTTTAGGTCTAGCCATATCTGCTAAACATCGAGAAAAAGTTAGAAACTATTCAAATCAAAGTATAGAAAATCAGTTGCAGACAAACTCGTTGATCCATTCGGCGAGTCGCTGAATCTCTTTGGCGAGCTAGATCGGGTTCGCCGAAGGGATTGGCTAAAAAATCTCAGCAAGTCGGCAATGGGAGGGCCCTTTCGGAGAATCGCCGACCACTTTCGGCGAGCAAGGGTTAGCCCGCCGAAAGTTACAGTGTAAAATGGACTCAGGGGTGTAGATAAAAGGCTATCAAGAAGACTTTCGACGAGTCGCTGAGTGCTTTCGGCGACCTCAGGCTTCTCGCCGAAAGTTACAGAACCCAACAACACATATAGCATGAAATTAAAGGCTAGATGAGGACTTTCGGCGAACCACCGAGCTCGACCCACCTCACCAAATGACCTAACGTGCCTAATTTCAACCCAACTTCTCGAATTCAACCCCACAACCCCCGAAAACAAAATCAAAGCTTGCATTAGTCAAATTAAAGCAAGACCCATAACACCCATTACCACAGAATTCTCAAACTTCTCTCGGTTTTGCCAAATTTGGCCAATTGACGACTTTTACCCTTAAGAAGGATGTTACCCGCTCTATCATTGAGCAAATTACGTCATTTGACACAAATACGGGTTACTCAGACTTCACCCAACCAAAATAAATGACATGCAAGCACAACCCCACAAATTTAATTCATTTTAAGGCACAAATTTACGGGAATTTAAAATCAAAACATTACGGGCGAGATTATCAAATTAAATCAGGCTTTTAAGCATTCTAATCATATCAGAGAGGCCCAACACACGACAATACAATAAGATCATTTGCATAAGAGTACAAATTACTAAAAATAAATTCGGGGTTCGGAAAACCAACCTTAGTTGTCGATTAATAAAGACTGAAATGCTAGGCTGCAATGTAATCCACTACAAACATAACTCCGATGACTAAAATACTCTTAAAAATACGAAAATATATAAACTAGAGTGCGGGTGTGAGTTTGGGAAGATAAAAAGTGAGGGAAAGTGAACGAATTTGAATATTTAAACCTTTGGCCTTAAAGACTTTCCAGTTTTCGCCTATTCGGCGACATTAGTAGTGCTCGCGGAGCCACTCGGCGATACGCTGAGTGGTCATTTACCTCGCTGAGTTTTACAGGACCTCCAGTTATTGTGGGGGTCCAAACGGCGGTCTACGTCGGGATCGCCGACCAGATCGACGATTCGCCAATAATTTCATGGGCTCGCCGAGTTTTACAGACTCCAATGTAAAATTTCCTTGAGTCTAACGACGGCGTGGGTTGGGGTCGCCGACTGGACCCTTTGCTTTCCAACCCGTGCTTTTTAAACACTTTCCATACTTTAACCTACACAAACAACATACCATTATTTCACTAAAACAAAAATAAAGCAATAAGGGGTCTTGGGTTGCCTCCCAAACAACACCTTAGTTAACGTCGTGGCACGACGCAAGTCCACCTTCAAACCTTGTTTTTAGGGTTGACCATAGTGTCACTAGGCAACCCCCTTTTCTGTCTCGGGTTTAGATGAGACGAGATATGACCTATTTGGGTCTCCAACTACTTGATTGATACTGAATGAAAGGTGACGGTCTGACTAAGGGTTGACAAATCTTCTTTCATTTCCTTTAGGATCTTGTCAGACCCTTCAACTTTGTTAAGGATACGAGAAAGCATATCCTCAGATCGACCACCCTCTGAATCCTTTGGCTTTTGGCGCTCGTGGGGAGGCACATACCTATCCTTCTCCCCATCCTTCCAATTTGGATTTTGGTCCCTCCATTCACGATCTCGATCTTTCCAACCTTCATCCCTAGTCCAACCTTGGTTACCACCCTGCCTTGGGTAGTTTGAACGATAACCACCACCTTGGTTGGCCAGGAAGTTCACCTCCTCATTGTACAAAGCCTCAAACTTTGCTTTCTCAGGATTAGCACACCCGACACCCACATCATTGACACTTCGAGCACCAGCTCCCATGACATTTTTGGACAAAATGTCATGTTGTTTCATGATCTTGACCATGATTTGGTCCCTCTCTTGATCTTTTTCCATCTGCTCCTTGGTCAATTTGAATGTAAGAAGGGAGACTTGGTCTTCATGGGTGTACCAAGCCCGATTTATCGTGGTCATGCCATCCAATAGCTGAGCTGCTACCACATAAGGTTGTTGCATCAAACCTCCCGGAGAAAGTTCGTCAGCAACACCCTTTTCACTGAGTCAAGGCTCCGTAAAAATACCGCAGCAATACGTTATCAGGAAGCCACGAGTTGGGCATTGGAGCACCAACTTCTTGAATCTTAGCCAAGTCTCATGAATTGGCTCGCCCTCCAAACGCTTAAAGCCTTAGATGCTGTCCCGAAGAGTCATCATCTTCAAAGGAGGGAAAAATCACACATTAAATGTGGTGACCAACTCCTCCCACGAAGTGATTGATTCACGTGGCAATTCAGCCACCCACCACCATACTTCTCCCATAAAAGAAAATGGGAAAAACCTCAAATGAACCGACTTTTGGGATATATTCTTGGAGGAGAATGGTCCGCAGACATCCACGAAATTCTGAATGTGCTCATGAGGATCTTCATGAGCCAAACCATTGAAAAGCCCCTTTAGTAGCAAGAGTTTCAACATAGTACTCGTGATGTGAAATACCGCATTCCCTTCGGCCGGAGGCAAGCGTATGGCACCAATACCGCCTATGAGATGGGGGTCATTAGCATGAGGCTCATTGACATCGTTGAAGTTTCCGATGTCATCTTGATGGCCTACTTGGCTGCCATTCACACTCATACTTCCTGTTTCAATCAACAAACAAGCAAAACAAAACTAAAAATTAATAGTAGAACTATAGCTAACAAGAGAAAAATTCGACTTAACTAAAAATTCTCAAGTAACACCACTCCCCGGTAGTGGCGCCATTTTGATAAGAAACACTATCAAAGATACTTCATCCAATACTAAGCATCAACGATCGTCCAATAGTAATATAACTCAACTAGTGAGTTGGGGTCGAGTCCCAAAGGAGTGGTTCGTACTCAAGAATCAATAGAAAAACATGAATATGCTAAAGTTAATCATAGATAAAAATATTTACGGAGAAAAACATGATAAACTAAAGGTTGACACGAGTGCCAATTATCAAAAAAAGGGGGTTTGCAGTCAATTAGCAGCTAAAAACAGCAAGTAATATGATAATACAAATATGAAGACATGATTCTTGGGATGTGATAGGATTATAGGCTAAGGTAAACAATCGGGTAATTGCAATTAATAGTAAACCGCTGTAAATTAGTGAATAAGCTAGACTTTAGTGGTGGTAAACTTTCTTTCGAACAATTTACCCCGAATCAAATTGGTTTCCCTCGAACACCAATAAGCTGCAATGAAGCTCATCCTTCGCTTTAGTCCATTCACTCTCTCGAGCTGAATGTGTGGAAAAGGGTTTAGGGTTCACTCTCTCGAGCTGAACCCATGACAACCCAATACCCACAGACCATCGATTCAGCAATTTTGGTTTTAAAACCCCTCTTTCTCGAGCAAGCCAAAAACACAAAGTTAGGATTGTATTTGCAACTACAACCCATTAGATTCAACTACAATTACTGAACAAAATCACTTTTAAACAACGAATAGACAATCAATTAGCAATACCCAACAGTTAATGCAACCCATAATCACACCCCAATAATTGGGGTTTTAGCTAGACATAGTAAAAAGATAGGAATCGATACTGAAATGTGTTTCCATCAATTGGGTATGATTAATATGGTCTTTACAAATGTCTAAGATGAAGAATCTTCAATACCCACTTTCAATTTCTTTGAAATAAGAATCTTCAAAGCTAAGGAAAATTGTCTCCAAAAACCAAGCTCTAAAACTGAATAGCTCTAAAAAATGGTTTCTGAATTGTAAAACTGATACTAAACTAAAAATTTAAACAAGTATTTATAGTTGTCAAAAAGTGTGCTGCGAAGGACCGTTCGACGCAATAATTCGGGATCGCCAATAAATTCGACGATCCACCCTTTGGTCATTCCTATCGCCTTTTCGCTTTGGCCTTCAGCACTTCAAGCTCTGTAACTTTGGGCGATAAGGCACTGCATCAAGGAATCGTTTGGCGACTCGCCGACTACTCCATTCTATCGCCGACTTGATTTTCTCCTTCAGGACTTGGCACACTGGAACATTGGGCGAGATCAAGACCGTTCGGCGACTTGCCCAATGGGTTAGGCGATCCTCATGCCTTCTTTTCTTCGTTCTTTCAGCTGCTTTGTTCCTTTTTTATCTTTAGTGTTCATGCTTCGTGCCTAAATCCAAATACCTGAAACTCAAGGATTTACATCAGTTATTGGCACAAAATATGCATTTGAGGACACTAAATCTATTAAAATCAAGCCCTAAATGAGTCCAAATCGTAGACTCATCAAAGACACTGATTTAGAAGGCACTTTGTTCAATATGTAAGTTGCAGTCAATAATGCATCTCCCCAGAAAGAGATAGACAAATTTGCTTGCGCCATCATTGATCTTGTCATGTCTAATACTCCCTCCGTTTTAAAAAGAATGACCTCATTTCCTCTTTAGTCTGTTTAAAAAAGAATGACCTCTTTCTTTTTTTGGCAACATTTTAATTTCAACTTTCCATGTGGCATCTTTATTTTAGTCTGTTTCAAAAAGAATGACCTCTTTCTTTTTTTGGCAACATTTTAATTTCAACTTTCCATGTGGCATCTTTAAGACCACAAGATTAAAGGACAATTTTGTACATTTGACATAACTTTAATTTAGGACCACAAGATTCAAAAGTCTTCTTTATTATCTTAAACTCCGTGCCAAGTCAAACTAGGTCATTCTTTGTGAAACGGAGGGAGTAATGTTCTATTCCTTCTTTCAGCTACACCATTTTGTTGAGGTGTATAAGGAGTGATTGACTGTCTGAATATACCCTTTTCAATACATAATTTTTCAAACTATTTGACAAATATTCATGTCCTCAGTCGGTTCTTAAAGTCTTTATGCTTTTATCTAATTAATTTTCAACTTCATTCATATATCTTTTAAAGCACTCAAGTGCTTTAGATTTATGAGAAATCAAATAGACATAACCAAAACGTGTGAAATTATCAATAAATGTAATGAAATATGTAGCACCAGACCTTGCCCTCACATTCAATGGACCACAAATATGAGAATGAATCAATTGAAGTGGGAACTCAGCTCTCTTAGCCTTCCCAAATAGTTTACGCATAATCTTTCTAGTAAGACAATTTTCACAAGTTGGCATATCTTGGTGAAAGAACCTAAATGTCCTTCTTTTGCCAACCTATTCATTCTATCTTGTCCTATGTGTCCTAATCTTGCATGTCATGTAATAACATCAATATCATTGTTACTTGAATAACATGTCATTACACAATGGTCAGCATAATAGCCATAAGTTGAAGAATTACAATCTAAAATGATAAAACAGTCATAACGAAGTCCAAAACAATATAAAATACTATCTAGAGTTATTTTAACACAATTACAACTAAAAAGTAAATCAAAACCAATATATAAAAGAACAGACACAAATACTAAGTTTCGTCGAATCTCTGAAGCATATAGGATGTCATGCAACATCAATGAACGACCACCACGCAAGTCCACTTTGCAAGTGCCTATCCCTTTGACTTCTCATTTCACATTATTTCCCACATAAATCCACCTTGATTTAGATGAAAATCAATGAAACTCCACAGACGCTTCTCGATCTCGACTCATGTGGTCGGTTGATCCTGAGTCTACAATCCACATATGATAAGATTAAGTTAGTAAAAAAGTGCTAGAAACATATGTAGTACTAGATGCGTTTAGAAATGCTACCTTATATGACTCAATACACTCACAAGTAAAATGCCCCAACACTTGGCAATTGTAGCACTTCATTTTGCTCTTGTTTCTCTTCTTAAAAAACCATTTTCCTTTATTGGAATTTGACTTCTTCTTTTTCTTAGAGGGTCTTTATCCAGTCTCTTTGTCTTTCCCATTCATTTTCCAATTTTTCTTGTTTTTGTACCACTTGACTCTGCCATAAAGGCATTAGAAGTAGCTTTAGCAGCACCAAGGTGCTCATCTTCAAGTTCAACATGACGTGCAACATCAGAAAAAGTTTTGATGCTATCATTATGGGTCAAGTTAACCCTCAAATGTTTTTAATTACTGGGAAGAGATCGAATCACTGCCTGGACTTGTTGCTCATCTGAAAGAACATGACCAACACTATTGAGTTGAACTATCATGTTTGACATCACCCTAAGGTGTTATTTGATATTCTGATCATGACGCTTTTTGTAAGTGTCAAATTTGATAGTCAACTATCGGAGGCGAGTTACAGATGTACCCCCATATGTTCCTCGCAGTTGTTCCCACATATCATGAGCAGTAGGAAATTCCTCACATTCATGTATGAGGTCATCAACCATATAACTACCTATTATTCCACGTGCAATGGAATTAGTTTTTTTCCAAGCTTTGTAAGCTTCAAGATCCCGTTTGTGTTGTGCAGAATTACCCTCATCTGGTTGATTCAAAACATGATTTATACCTTCCATAATATTTTGCTCTTCCAGTACATACCATATTTTACGATTCCAGATGTCGTAATTGTCACCGTTAAAATTTTCACCTTTGTTTAAGTCAGCAATGATACTTTTTGATGCCATATTCATTATTGAGATATAATAAGACAATAATTTTAATCAATTATGCATGCGACCTACACATTTAAGCAAATCAATTCTCATAAAAATTTCATAGTTAATGTAAAATCGAAAAGACACGTAGGCATTCAATCATCATCTACAAATTAAATATTTAACCAAAATTCAAATCTAATTTCTTAACGTTTATAATTAATATATTGAAGACTTTCATAATAAGGATTTTTAAGTCTAATAACATAAATTGAGAAAAAATAGATTACATAATTCATATCTTGAAAAATAAATAAACAATAACAAATTACAAGTAATTCAAAGACTAAAATCCTCTCACAAGTCTTCAAAACAACAAATATACACCCTAAAAGGTTGTCTGAGCCAAATGTCATGATAAACATCGGTCAATCTACTACCCCAAGGTTCACAAAGAGCGTCTGTTAAATAAGCTAAGCCTCTCCAAACTGAAATTTCCTAATAATCAGCCAGTTCAACCTAATTTATTTAAAAAGGTGAATAAAATCACGTGCTGAAATATTAGGGGACATCTTCAAAGATTTAAACTCTTTAAATTTTTTCTCTTTTCCCTTCGAATGGCCATTTGATTCCTTGATAGATTTTGTGTCGCTCTTGGGACATCAATCTGTATTATTTCACGCCCTCAGAAATATGTCTTACGGCAACTTGCTCTTCTACCTTGTCTCTTTGCTTGACTTTGAGAAATCCCACTTGGAGTAATTTGAGCAAATTTTCGTTCAGTCATAACTGAAATGGAAACAAAATGAAAATATGGTTAATACCATTTAATGGGACAACGTATGTCACAAATTTCTCGTAGGAGACAAGGAATTGTTTAAGGAACATAAGGGCTAAGCGAATTTATCAAGACCAATTTTAATACACATAGTTAAAATCATAATATCGTCAAAAGCAATTGTTCAACTTTCTTTATAAAATAAAGAAGATAATATAAAGTCTATATCCCAAAAGATTTTGACTAGATCCCAAAAAAATAATAAAAATTATTACATAAATTTCACATGCTTTGAATAAGAAACCTTCTTATTGTTTAATTCCTATCCATTGTACAAATACACTATTTACTACCTTAAGTAAATAGGAATGTATGTCACATCAGATGACAAACGAATATTTTTAAATGACTATAAATATCTAGCAAAAAAGAAGGCAACTAATGTTTTTCTTAAAAAAAATAAGCCTTCCAAAGTATTATAATAAATACATGTGTACCAGTCTCCTTATTCTAAAAGCACATTGTATTTAATGTTTTTTTTTAACTTTTTATTTGACCTCTTCCAATAAAGAAAGTACAAAAACTAAAAAAAATTGTTCAAGATCATTTAAAATCTATAACACTCCTTTTCCTTTACAACTCTTATCTTATTCAACTTTTCATCTTATATTTAGATTTAAAAGAACTTCAAAAGAACAAACTGAAGAAAAAAATGTTTCATCCACGACAGAGAAAAAAAACTTTATTCTCTATCAAAAACAAAAAAAAAAAACTGATCATCTTTGATTGTTTTCCCAACAAAAAAAAAACAAACACTTCATCATCAGAACACTAAGTTGAAGAATCGAAGGTTTGTTCTTAGATTTACAATCAAATCATTTTTCTTCTTCTAACAGATGAGTTCGAATTAACCATAGTTTCAAAAAAAATATACTGAACTTCATATAAATATTCTTGACACAAGATATTTTTATAACACACAATCAATTAGTAAATAATTTCAATGAATACTACATAATCATTGAATAATTAACGATGACTCTGATACCAATGAAAGAATTTAAACAACATTTGGTACAAGATTTGTGTACCTTTAATTGTTGTAGCAAAATAAAATTCACGAACTGAATGATTTGCTCCAAATTCTTCTTTGAATCACTAGGAAACAAAGATAGTGTGTCACAAACTAAATATTCTTTATGTTGTGTGTCTTTAATCTAAGAAGATTTTCTTATTCTCTTTTGAGTTTTTGTTGTTCTTCTTTCTTTTTCTGTTAAGAGTTTAAAGCATCTATTTAAAATAAGGATTTGTTTACGTTGGAACAGTTATATTAACTGTTCCCTCCCTTATTTTAAATTAATACTTATCCCTTTTATAGACAACAAGTTCGGGTCGGGTCGGTCCACATGGACGATCCACGACCCAAAACTTATAGAATTTTTAAAAAGAGAAGAATAGAAAACAGGAAAAAGTCGTAGTTTAAAAATGTGAGAAACAAATCATTTAAAATTTTAAAAGAGTAGTATTAGCATGTGCTTATTGTGCCTTATCATAAAAATCACAATTCTTCTAAAAGGTCACAACTCATCAAAAAAGTCACAATTCTTTGAAAAAATCATAAGCATTTAATGTGAAGAGGCCCTCTTTTAATATAATATAAATAAATAAATAAATATAATATAAAGTATAGAAGATATACTAAATTGAGTGTTTTAAGAAGAAGAACAATAGAAAACTTTAAAAAATTGTAGTTTTAAAATATGAGGAAACCCCTCTTTTTATAGTCAACAAAGGGTAGTGCATGAAAAAATATGTTTATTTTGCCTTATCAATAATGTGTGTGAGATTGTAACTATTCGTATTGATTTTACTCTTACAAAATGGAACACTTTTTGAGATACTAAAAATTCTACTATATTATAAAAGAGAGTTTAGGCTCAAATATAATATATAATATTCAAGAATGAGACTTTTCCCAATCTTCAATATTATATATTATACTTGTGGGACTTTTTAAAAGGAAGTTTCTTTAATATTATATATTATATTTATTATATAGTAGAACTTAGGCATAAACTCCCTTTTAAAATAATATAGAATATATATATATATATATATATATCTCACATATGGAAAAGTCCCAATCAC
>NW_006239119.1:743520-758164 GCF_000226075.1 Solanum tuberosum | reverse complement strand
GAACTGAAATAAATTCGGTTCAGTTCGGTTTTTACAATTTCGGTTCGGTTTAGTTCGGTTAATTTTTTCGGTTCGAATATCACCAACACATACATGAAACACTGATCAGTAACACACTAACACATACACACTACATATCAGTGTCTACTACTGTACTACCTATGCTATCCTTGATCAAAGTAAGTGTACATTACTATTATGCAGATAATGTTTTTCCTACCTACTAGGTAAGTGTACACTACCTACTATGTACTACCTACGCTACCTACAAATTATGTGCACTTTGTATGGTCAATCAATCAATTATTGATGTGCACTTAATAAGTGACTATCTTGCACACATACTAATTGCAAAAACTAAGTGCACGTTGCACTAGTGCTTACTGCCTGTGGGAACTGGGAAGAATATAATTGAATATCATCAAGACATTAACACATACATGAATGATGAAACACTAATCACTAATTTACTATTCAAAAGCAAAATTACAAAGTGGCACTTCAAGTTCAAGATTGCAACAAAAAGCTAAGAAACCAAGAGTATTAGACATCAATAATAGTACAAAACAAGAACCAGCAGTCCAACAATACAAAATAATAATTAGTAGTCAAAACAAGAACCAACAAGACAAAATAAGAATCAGTAACAACACTGCAGTCCAACTCTATCAGAAGAAAGTTGGCATTCCTTGTGTGCATTTCATTGCAGTCCAACAACAACACTGCAGTCAGCAGTCCAACAACAACACTGCAGTCAGCAGTCCAACAACAACACTGCAGTCAGCAGTCCAACAACAACACTGCAGTCAGCAGTCCAACAACAACACTGCAGTCAGCAGTCCAACAACAACACTGCAGTCAGCAGTCCAACAACAACACTGCAGTCAGCAGTCCAACAACAACACTGCAGTCAGCAGTCCAACAACAACACTGCAGTCAGCAGTCCAACAACAACACTGCAGTCAGCAGTCCAACAACAACACTGCAGTCAGCAGTCCAACAACAACACTGCAGTCAGCAGTCCAACAACAACACTGCAGTCAGCAGTCCAACAACAACACTGCAGTCAGCAGTCCAACAACAACACTGCAGTCAGCAGTCCAACAACAACACTGCAGTCAGCAGTCCAACAACAACACTGCAGTCAGCAGTCCAACAACAACACTGCAGTCAGCAGTCCAACAACAACACTGCAGTCAGCAGTCCAACAACAACACTGCAGTCAGCAGTCCAACAACAACACTGCAGTCAGCAGTCCAACAACAACACTGCAGTCAGCAGTCCAACAACAACACTGCAGTCCAACTCGATCAGTTCACCATAATAACATACAAACTATAAATATGCCTGAGAGAAAATGGAACTCTTTAGATATATGATAGAAAGTAAACTCAACTCAACGAAAAAAAGAGAAAAACAAGTGTTGAATGCTAATAGAAAAAGATTTTAAATTAAATTTTACTTACTGCTTGATAGTTATAACTACACATCCACAATACTAGATTCATTTCCACTATGAGCCATATCTACAAAAACATGAAAGAACTTGTTAGATATAAGCAACATAAATAAGAAATTATTTTTGATATAATGAACACAAAATATTAAATTCTTACCAAGTTCAAGTAGCTCAAGATATTCTAGATCTTCCTCAACATTAATTGGAATTGGTTCACTTCTATACCAATCTTGAAGAGAAATAAGAGCTTGCACTAGTTTAGGAGTCAATGAACTCCTAAAAGGATCAAGAATGCGACCTCCTGTGCTAAATGCGCATTCAGATGCGACACTTGAAATAGGAATGGCTAATACATCACGAGCCATCTCAGAAAGAATAGGAAATCTTGGCTCATTAAATTTCCACCACTTTAATATATCAAAATGATCAGTCTCTGGCTCAACATCTTCAGCAAGATATCTACCCAACTCTGATTTACTACTTGAACTTCCACTAACTACTTTATGCCTCACAAATTCTAGCTTCGTTCTCATTGATCCTCTTTTTTGAAAGTTATCATCACCGCTCACACTAGATATACTCGATGAGTTCCCAGATGAAGTAGGTGAAGATGATGAAAATAAAGAGACTTTTGATGATTTCTTAACATAATGATCAAACAAAGCTTTCATGTATTTATCCACTGCATCAGCAAGTGGCTCCCCAATTGTTTTTCCAAACATATCACCAATTGCAAAACGAACATAATCAAGCTTGTTTCGAGGATCCAACACAACTGATATAAAAATCATTTTGTTCATGTTATCTGGTTCTCCCCAATATTTTCTGAATTTGTCTCTCATACTTTCTGCCATTTTTTTCAAATTAGAATCTTCATTTTCTGTCATCTCTTTCAAAATAAGATCAAGCTCAGCAATTTCCACAAAGTGCACATTATTTGTAACATACTTTGAACCAGAGACCTTCAAAGTAAGTGTATAAAAAGTTTCAAGAAACTTAATCATTGACCTCACATTTTCCCAATCAACACTAGTGAGGACACCTGCTTTAGTTCCATCTTCACAATCATGGGTACGGAGATAATCAAGAAACCCAATATCATAAAAACTATCTTTCAAATGCAAGTTCAAAGTGTTGTGCAGTATCAAGCATCAAGTATGTAGAGTTCCACCTAGTAGGAACATCTAAACATAATGATTTCTTACAAGTTATCAATTGAGATTCACAACATTCTTTAAATTTTTTAATTCTTGCAGGAGATTGTCTAATGTATTTCACGGCTTGCCTCACTCGCTTGACTGACTGACCAACTTCCTTCAACCCATCTTGCACAATAAGATTAAGAATATGTGCCATACACCTCACATGAAGATGCTGACCCTCCATTATGTTAGTTCCCCAATTAGTCAGTTGCTTAGATATTTCTTTAACAGTAACACTATTGGAACTAGCATTATCAACTGTTATGGTAAACACATTATCCAAACCCCAATCAAGCAAACAATGAGTAATGGAAGCTGCCATATCATCACCTTTATGACTGGAAATAGGACAAAAATTTATAATTCGTTTATGCAAAGTCCAATTTCTATCTATAAAGTGGGCTGTTAGACACAAGTAGTTGATTCTTTGAATTGACGTCCAAGTATCTGTCGTAAGACAAACTTTTGGACGTGCTTCTTTGAAAGACTTCTTCAAGAGTTTTTTTTCTTCACTATAAAGTTCATAACAATCCCTTGTCAAAGTTCTACGAGAAGGAATATGAAATTGTGGCACTGTAACTTTCATGAAATTCCTAAAACCTTCCTTCTCAACAATACTAAATGGCAACTCGTCAACAATTATCATTTGAGCTAAAGCTCTTCTACTTTGTGCTTGATCAAATTTCCAAGTGCTAATCACCCCTTCCTTTGCTCCCGTTGAAGATGGTAAAAAATTTATTAATTTCTGACCATAATCTTCGGTAGAGGGAAAGTTAGGACACTTTTTTTTAGTCATATGGTTATTCATAGCGGAAGTAGCATTACCTTTTGTAGCAGCAGCATACGTTTTTCCACAATAATTACATTTTGCTTTAGTAGCTCCATCTTCATCGATGAATTTCTCAAAATGCTTCCAACAAGCAGCCCTAGGTTCCATGGCTTTTCTTTTCTTTGAAGCTTCAATGTCAACTTCAACTTCATTCGGAGATGAAGTATTATGTATGGTATCATTTGAAGCCCCACTTTCACTTATCTTACTTCCGATTTCTGTCATCTACGAAAAAGAAGAAGAAAATATGTGAGAACTTAGAACCCATACGAAAATCAGTGAGAATCACAACAAATTGATATGTATAAAGTATAATGGAGAATCGCGACCAAGAAACTTACTCTTCAGGTCGATGGCTGAGCTCGCCGCCTCGCATAGTCGCGGACTTGCGGCTATTCTTCACTCTTCACTCGCGCAGAAGGCAGAACTTAGTTTGGTGTGAAAACTGAAATGTGAATTGTGAATTAGGAATTTAGGGTGGATAAGAATTTAGGGATATAATGGCTATTGGGCTTAGTTGGGTTGGGCTTTTAGTTATGTCACTTAACAACTAATTCTTAAAAATATATATGTAGTAAATATGTATTACATAAATTCGGTTTTTCGGTTAACCGAAATAAAAAACTTAAAAACCGAAAACCGAACCGAATTACCGAAATTTTAAAATTGAAAACCGAAACCGACCGATTTAACCGAAAAACCGAAACCGAAATTAAAAAAAAATCAGTTCGGTCGGTTTTTTCGGTTTCGACCAAATTATGCCCAGCTCTAGTTATTAGCCCCAAAATATACCATTTATATTATTGGGCCCGTGCATAGCACGGGCAACATTATCTAGTACTAATACAAAATCAACATAACAGAGGAACGGCAACCAAATCTGAATACCAATTGAGTTCAATATATGCTAAAATCACATAAAAGGAAACATTTTAATAATTGCTTTAAAAATGAATAGAGTAGGACTAAATTATGAAAAAATAAAATAGGAGATGGAAAAAACAATTATCAAAGTAGTAATTCATGTACTTAAAATATTCAAAGATAGCGTAAATAATCCATTGTCATAAAATATTTCAGAATACCTTCATTTCTCTATCATCAGTTTATTCTTCTTCATCGTCGCATTGAAGAGGATAGTGATTACTTCACTCATACAAAAACAATGTCAGATAAAACAATTAAAATATAGGGCATATAAACATACAATACATTCTTATACTAACTTTCAATTATTTTTTTATGATCTTAGCGAGTGCAATTCATTTTTTTGTTGTGATGTTAGTTTGCTATGTTTGGATTGTATTTTGAATAGTTGGTTTCAAGAAGGTGTGGGTGATGAAGATAAAAATAACATTTTTTTAAAGATGTGGGTTATAAGGTTTAAATGATTTTTAAGTATAAAGTTAGTTATTTTTTGAAATTTAAATTTTAAATTAATTATTTAGGTATTTAATAATGACTAATTTTGTGCTTTTTGCCAAAGGACGTGTGTTCTTCCCATTTTTTACTGTCTTTTTTTTTTTGGATTAAAGGTTTTTTTTTTCTTTCTATTTTTAATTAATGCATGTTATATTGAGATTATTTTAATTAATAAGTATATATTACAACAAATTGATACAACTTGAGTGAAAGGGAGTTCTAGAATTTTTTTAAAAAAAGTCTCAAGTGAATAGTATTTTTTATCTCAATTCAAAAACACTTTCTTCTTTGTTATTGTTTGAAATATTTTTTTCCTAAATGACATGATGAATCAATTCGTTTTCATTATTTCGTCATAAGTTATAAAAATAATTTAAAATAAATAAATTTAGTTAGTATTATAAATCTTATTTTTATCTTATTTTAGTTAGCATTAAATCTGTTGTTAAAAAATATTGACATCTGTCATTCGTGTGAGTTGATGATATGTGTCTATTTTATTTAATAGTGTGTATTTAAATAGTTGCATAATGTCTAATTACTTATTATTTAAAATTTTGAAAATTTATGGCGCTGACATGTGGCGTTTTTTCTTCTCCTTTTATATATAGATAGATATATAAATGTTTTAAGAAGTGTGTTAGATGATAAATAGTATTTAATAGAAAGGGTAAAATAGACACAAAAAATAAATAATCTCTTGATTTTTAAAATTAGACAAGTATTATTAAAAATATTTTTACTATAATACACCATTATTATTGAACGAAGAGAGTATTTAATTAATTGAGCAGACATATATGGGATCCACTTGCCAAGGTAGCGAAGATACATCTTAATCCTCTTCTTTATCTTCTTCCTTATTAATTTTACTCAACCATCATTAATTTTTCTTCTTTTTAACTCTTCTTCCAAAATATTTGTTTTTCTATTTTCTTGATTGTTATTTTTTTAAAAAAAAAATGCTCACTTGTTGGTGATGATCTAATTCCCACCTGGTATATAATCTCCTCCTTCATTTTCTCTATCCCAATTATCTTATTTCTTTACTCTTTTCTTTTTTCGTGAATTTTGAATTTATTTTTTATGATCAATACATGAGTATTGAATTTGATAACTTTTTATAAAAATTTTGCTATGACAAATGAAAATAAAAACGTGTCAAGCCCTAATTAGACAGTATGAACATAAAAAAAATAAATTTGAGTTGATTCTTTCAATGATTACTTGTATTTTAAAAATTGCCTGTTATATCTCTTATTTTTCATTTATAAAACTTTAATATTTTTTTTTACCTTTTAAACTGTATCAACTTAATTTCTATTTTTAGGATTCATTTGAACGGTTTTTTGGTAATAATTTCACTTTATCTGAGAATTATTGTGTGGTTATGAAAATTTGAATTTATAATTTTTTAAAATTGAAGTTTTATTTTAAATTTGGAAAACATTTTATAATCTATTTTCCAATTCACTTTACTTTGAAGTTGTATTTAAGTATATTTAACAATAAATATTATTTTAATTATTTGGTTCAAAAGATACAATCAAACACAACTCTATCTTAAACTCCAATGTCACAAATTTTGAATTCTATGACCGAAAGCCTAATAATAATAATAATAATAATAATAATAATGCTTTCTATATCCAAAATCCCTAAATATATAATGTACAATTTAATAACACGTGTTTCATTATTGTTTTATAAATTTATTTTTATATATGAATTTAATTGTGTTTGTATTAGAGGCTTATTTTATTAAATTAATTTTCTTAATTATGTTTTAAAAATTTAAATTTGATTTCATGTACTCTATGTATTAACAACAAGAATATTATTAGTAAAAATAATAAATTAATTAATTAAAAGAAATAAGTAAAAATATATTTAATTTTAACGGATGAAGTAAAATAAAGCTGAGAGAGCAACAAAATTGGGTTCATAATAGTTTTTTCTTTTTTAAAGTAGGAAATGAGAAGAAAAGAGAGGAAAGAGTATAACAAGACAAGAAGAAAAATGAATTAAGAGGATAAGGAGAATGTGTATTGATTTTATAATTTTTTTTAATTTAGTTGTGTCTCATCCTCCAAGCTCGCGTGGTAGGGACAGAAAATGCAACTGTTTGTGTGCATATCTCATGAATGCAAATTGAAATAGTTTCTGTTATATGCAGTAAAACCAAGCAGACCGTTCCATGAATTTGACGAGGGTGAGACAAGTTTCAGTTCCGGTGATTCAGGCATTCGCTTGTGAGAAGGACTCAGAAGCAATGCGACGACGTAGAGTGCTCAGAAAGTTTGATAAAGAGTTAGCAAACCGAAATTACAAAGCTGCTAACTCTCTGTTGAAGCAATTACAGCACATGCCCCGAGCCCTACTTGGCTTCGGTTCTGCCAAATTGGTAATTTTTTTTTTTTTCAAAACTTGCCATTACAAGCACTTTGCTGGAGTAATAGTTATGCTGATTCGTTCACTGTAATGGAGGTGCCTAAAATAATACCAGCAATCAATACACAACAACTATCTATGGTTGATTCATCGTCTTTTGAATCTTTAGTTGACACAATTATGTGTTCAATCAAATATAGCATCAAGTTTGCTATATCAGATGAGGAGGTATGGCAGCTTCTTATTTTTAATTCTATTTGTTAATCCACATGCCATAAATTTTTTTTATTTAAATATTTGGCTTAGCTAGATTATATTCATGTAGGTCTTATTATCGGGAATGGAAGATGCTATGGGGAGTGAAACCAATAATTCCCCTTATGAAGATCATCAAATGTGTTTGCAAGTAAGACTTGTTAATAGTATGATGATTTTGTTTTTATGAAAGGAACAAAGACAAATGGCTATCACAGGCAAACATGTAATTGTTCATAAAACAATATTTAAATGATCCAATTCATAGGCAAGTGGTGACACTTGCTTTATATGGAATTCTATTTGACAAATTTAAGGCATGTCTATTTGCATACAAGCTTTTATTCTTCTGTTAGTAGCTACTATGTGTGTACACTATTGAATATCAAGTACATGGCGAGTCTCTCTGTTGTTGTAAGTTTTCTCGAACTGCTCTTTCTTCATTCAACTAATTTTCGCGTTGTTTGTTTGGAACATTTTAAATCATGGAGCTCATATAGTCTAGCTGTAGGTTAAAAGGTGCATTTTGTGCAGCATGAGGTGGGGCATTTTTTGGTTGGTTACCTGGTGGGGGTCTTACCAAGAAGCTATGAAGTACCTAGTCTACAAGATATAACACAGGACAAATTTGCTCAGGGAAATGTGCAGTTTCTTGGCTTTGAATTTCTCAAAGAAGTAAGAATGCTGTATTAGTTACTATGATAATTGTATAAACACCATTGTCATGGCAACATATGGCTGTAGGATTTATTTTATTTCACTTTTCTTTAATCTCTTTGGTTTACTGTAGTACCTTAGAAATTTTGGCATGACTTCCATCTATTTATGTTCTATCTGAATTCCTTGTTCCATAATTGCTTGTCTTATTCTTAAATAATGTATGAGTTGAATGCCTTTTGGAATGTCATGGCGTCTATGCTCTCTTAAACAAACTAATGTAGGTTTTGAAACAAGTGCTTACTAGCTAAAAAGTTAGCATGTTCCCTACCATGTCCATATGCTTTCTTTTCTTAGAGTGAAGGAGCAGCATTCATGCAATTTTGCTGACTACACTCCCAATTATGCGATGGGATTAATCTGCATATTTGTCTCTTGTAGTTGCTGCTATTTTTCTTGTGGTATTTCTTCCTCAATAATTACTACTTTAAGCATCCCTAGGCACACAGGTATTACACGTCGATTTTTTAAATCAATTCTTACTAGCCTTTGTTAGCTTCTCAAGATGAACTACTTCCCATACATATGTTGCACTATAGAGAGGAAGATCTTTAAATTAGGTTAGTTTCTATTGTCAGTTGTATTTCAATGCATAGTCATTCATTTCAGGTCCAAATTGTGCAGGTTGATATTAATACTATATCAAGCAAACGGTGTACCCAGGGCAAGCTAAAAAGCAAGGTAAGAATGGCTTGTTAAATATGTTAGCTTGAAGCTACCGGGATTCATGTAAGATTTGTGGAAGGGTGAAGGGCTGAAAATGTCCCTGAAGAAAAGGTATAACTTTACCCTCTGTTACTAGTTGAGATGACCACTAGCATTGCCGTTACCAAAGTGGCTCAAATATGCGCTTATTTGCCAATTCAGCAAACGGGATCATTAAAAAAAGAAATCAGAAAATAAATAAGACAAAGTAAACGTCGATGGCAGTAATGATCCCAACTATTAATGGAGGGCAAAATTGTACCCATTTTGCATAGTTCATGGGCATTTTTAACCCTTTGCCCTATGCGGAATGAATGTCAGGGACAGTGTTGGTGTAAATGATCATTATTTTGTAGACATAATTAGACCGTGTGAGTCTCTTCCATTTTAGTAGCTTTTCACAGTCATCCTCTAGGTAAATTAACTGGAAAAAGTTTCTATTAATAGAGAGCCAAAGGATAGTTAAAAGATAGCAGCAGTTTTGGAGAGCCATCCCTCTATTAGGGGCGGAGCCAACCTTCTGTGAGGGGTTCATCCGAACCCCCTTCGGCGGAAAATATTACTATTTATACATGGTTAAAACTATGTTTTATGTATATATAGTAGATGTTGAACCCCCTTCGATTAGTTCGTGTGTTTAGTTCTTCAAATTTTGGACCCACTCATTAGAAATCCTAGCTCCGCCACTACCATCTATGCATCTCTTGGAAATAAACGTCTATAAAATTTGAATTTCTGGTTAAGAGTAGCATACTGGAAAATATTGAACAAATACTTAAATTTTATGAGATAATAGGGAGGAAACTGTAATAGGCCAATCTTTGAGTACCATCTTG
Source organism: Solanum tuberosum (assembly GCF_000226075.1). Lineage (NCBI taxonomy): Eukaryota > Viridiplantae > Streptophyta > Magnoliopsida > Solanales > Solanaceae > Solanum > Solanum tuberosum. The sequence continues at coordinate 748,348 of NW_006239119.1, read as the reverse complement.
GCCTATCACCATATTATATTTCTGGATAAAAGGAATCAAATTAATTTGGGAAAGAGTTTTTCTCGATGAGTCCTTCTTTCTCGGCGTAGGTTACTAACGTGTGTTGGCCATGGGGAAGAGAGCTCGTGCTCCATCGCAGAAGGCTCTAATGGCTCAGGAAGCAGCAACAAAAGGAAATCAGCAAAGGGGGAAAAGGCACAACAGCTTGAACTCCAGGAAGAGATCGAAATTGGATCTGAATCTAGTGCAACAATAAACCGGCAGAAAGAGGTAGAGAAAGTAGCTCAGTTAGCGGCGCAGAAGGCTAATGATACGGAGAAAGAAAACCATGCAATAGCACAAAAACATTGGGCCGAAATCGCTCATCTACAACCTTCGAGACAAGGGTCTCCATCTGGAAGTGGAATGAAAGCATGGGCTGATGAAGAAGAAGAGGAACTGGTGCAGATGACAAAGGCCAGAACAGCGTGGGACACATTTGATATTTCTAAACTATCCAATGTTGGTCAAGCTAGACTACATTGTTCCGGAGAAACATGGTGAGGAGTCGATTATCGGTATTGATTTAGAAGACATTGAGTCTGAAATTAGCTATTGGAATAATGCGGTGGTGTGTATGTTCTGGGTGCACACCCTCCATTCAATGTAATTAATGGATACATCCAGAAAATTTGGGTTGAACAAGATGGCGATGCTGAAAAATGGAGTCATAATAGTAAGGTTTGATTCAGTTGAAGGAAAAAAGGAGCTGTTGAAAGAGGGGGAGTTTACCATTTTAATAATAAGCCATTTATTGTCAAAGCATAGTCTATGGATATGGAATTCACAAAGGAGGAATTGGATTATGTTCCAATTTGGATAAAACTCCCAGGTTTGGACTTCAAGTATTGCAATCCAATAGGATTAAGCAAGATAGGGAAACTATTGATGGCAGATCAGAACACTGAAAAGAAGCAGAGACTTAATTTTGCTAGAATCCTAGTTGAGGTAGAGTTTGGGGCCAATCTTCCAGAACTAGTGTGTTTCAAGAATGTAAAAGGGAAGGTGATAGAACAAAAAGTTGTGTATGACTAGAAGCCAACTCATTGCAGGTTTTGTGATAAATATGGGTACTCCACTGATGAATGTAGAAGGAAGAATCCTGCAAATAGGAAGGGGTAACAAAGGAAAATGAGAAGCAGGGTAAGGCACCTACACAAGTTGGACAAAGCAGTGAAGTTAAAGAGGATAAACAAGCTGATTTAAAAACTGGAGAGAAGACAAAAGTGCAGGTTGTACAACTTAGAGGACAACATACAAAACATACACAACAACAGGTTGAACAAGGGAGGCCATCTTCTGAGGGTTGGGTAACACCATTCAAGACCAGAAGGAGCCAAAGTCCACATCAAATACAAGTCACTAGTAATAATTCGTTCCAGATGTTGAACAAATCCATCGAGGTAAATACCCTAATTCCAAAATCTGTACAAACAATGGGAGGCAAAACCATGTTCCCAGTAGGGAATGGTTAGCATGCTATGCTGGAATGTGAGAGGGCTCAATTCCCTGAATAAGCAGAAGGAGGTGTTACTCCTCTGCAATAAGGAAAAAGTGTGATTGATTGGGCTAGTTGAAACAAAGGTGAAAAGCCAAAATATGGAGAAAGTGGTGAAGAAAATGTTTGCAGGTTGGCAATTCCTAACCAACTTAGAGTCACACTATAATGGAAGAATTCTGCTAGTTTGGTCAGTTTGGAGACCAGATTACTATAAGGTGGAGTTCGTGGAAAGATCTGCCCAAATACTGACTTGTAAGGTCTGTCACACTCCTCTTCAACTAACGTTTGGGGTGTCAATTGTGTATGCATACAACACCAGAGAGGAAATAAGAGGCATGTGGATGGAAATAAAAATGCAAAGCTCTATTTGTTGAGAGTCATGGTTATTACTGGGTGATTTTAATTTAGTGTTACGCGCTGATGATAGTCTGGGAGGTAACCCTGTCTCTTGGATGGAAGTTGCCGAATTTCAAGACTATTGATGTAAGTGGCTTGATAGAACTACCCCATCAAGGGAAAAAGTAAACATGGAATGATAGAAGTACATGGAATATGATTTATTCAAAGATTGATTAGATGTTCAACAATTATATTTGGTTGAACACTATGCCTTCATGTTTAGCATCTTATCTACCTGAAGGTATAAGTGACCACTGCCCTGCAAAGGTTTATCTAAAGAATCATACTATTAGAACAAGGAGAGCATTCCAGTATTGTAATGTTTGGTCTCAACATCCACAACTCAATGATAAAAGCCGAGCAGTATGGACCACACACGTGGAGGGATGCAAAATATGGAAAGTAGTGAAAAGATTAAAATTATTGAAACCATGTCTGAAGAAGCTGAATGCACAATATTTCAGGAACATAGTTACTGAAGCAAGTGAAGATAGGGATGCATTGATAGAAGATCAACATAAACTTCATATTGACCCTCTGAATAAGTCTTTGCAGGAAGAGGAGAAGGTTAAACATGACAAGTACAGGTACACTTCCTATATGGCTGAGAGGTTTCTTCAGCAACAGAGTAAGGCCACATGGTTGAATGATACCAAGTTTGTCACACCCCGAGCCTACACCCCAGACGTGGCTGGCACTCGAGAACCATTGCTGGCCCCAAGCAAACCCTTGGACTGTCTTACTTACTCAGCGGAAGACTTAACTCAACAAGGATAAATCTATGTAATAAACTGGAATGTTTGAAGGAACATTCAATTGGCCATTAAGGCAAACTCAAGTCTCAACATAAGATAATGACAATGAAAAGACTAAAGAACTAACATCTGACTGTCTATGAAGCCTCTAAAACAACTTAGATGGATGTCGGGACAAGACCCACGACATCCTAATGAACTAATAATAAAACTGAAAGCAATAAAAGGGATCCTCCAGAAGCAAGGAGGCTCACCACAAGACTCTGAGTGCTCAACTGGATCAACGATGCGCTGGATGTTGATCCTGGTTACCTGTGTCTGCATCATAATAAGGTACAAGCCAAATGACATCAATACATTGAATGTACGAGTATGCGAGGGGAATTCTAAAACAAGACATAAGCTTGAAAGGAAACTAAAGAACTTACCTCGCTCAACTCAACTCAACATAACTGAACTGATTTCAATATAAAACAGTTTAAAACAAGTGCAATATAAAGAAAAGTTGTTTAAAATCACGATGTCAACTCTGTGTGTATGCAGAGATACATATACTCTGAAATGTATGTAAAAATACAATAAACTGTGTATATAAGAATAAAATTACTTCTGTGGGAGTTTCTCTAACCGACAACCATCACTTAAAAGCTATTGTGATGATACATCATTTTGCCTCACGCTCCCAGGGCCGTCCTATACCTTGCTGAGGGTATAGAACCTGAACTAATAAGTGAATCCACTACTCTATGCTAAAAAGCACTAAAGGAATCATCTAAAAAGTATGCCCCATATCGGTGCTCAATACTACTCCCAAAAATATGATACTAGCTCTTATGTTTAAAAACATACTTCTTTCTGTGATTTGAGATAATTGCTCAAAAACTTAGCTCAAAGGCAATCTTGGAAATCAAAGTTTCCCCTCTTGTTTAATATGAAAGCGTTTACTCTTTTCTGAAAACAAGCTCAAAGGCTCTTTGGAAATCTCAGTTTCCGTTCTTACTTAAATATGAAAACATTTTAAAACTCTTTGGGAATACATAGTCCTCATATTATTCTTTGAAGAAATGAACTTCAATCTTTACTCTTTACTCTTTACTCAACTTGAACTTTAAGTCTTAAAACAAAGTTAAAAGCATTTGCAAAAGACTTCTTGAAAGGACTCTAAGAACTTCCTAGACTTGGCTCTTAACTTTCCTTGAATTTGAATTTATGGATTCAAGGTTATGATTCATGTTTATGTTTCTGGATGATTTCTAGATGTTTAGAAGTCATTTAGAGTAGTTAGAATCAATAGGAAGTGTTAGTACACTTTAGAAAGACTTAAACGGGCTAAACGATGAAAAACTGGTGGAAAACGACTATCCGGGCGCGTCCCTGGTGCGCCGCGCCATCCCAACTTACTGGGGCTCCAAAATGGTGCACTGCTGGTGCGCCGCCCCAGCCCCTCTGGCACAGATGGGGCGCGCCGCGCCAGCCCCTCCCCAGGTGCGATCTAACGAATTTTTCAACTCGTTTTCTGACCTTAATTCGATTAATTTCGATTCTTTTCTCAATATATCTTTAGATTCAGGTACCCCAAAACATATACACAAGAATCTAACTCAAAGCAACTTTAATAATCAACATTAAAGTCTCAAGAACTCCTCAATCTTATCCCAAATTCAAGAACGAAACTAATTAAAGAATACAACTCAAGAACATCAAATTGTCAATCGTTTTAGGACGAAAATACGCTGAATTAAACATGCTTGGCGCGTGGGTGAATTAACCCAACGCTATGTGATCTCACATACACGTAGGGATCACCCTTGACGAAATCCACAAGCGATTCCTTACGAAGACGACGAATCTTGAACTTTCTTCTCCTTTCTCCTCTTTTCTCTTTTCTCCAAGCCCTAGCGTGAACTTCAACTTTTCTAAACTGACTAAAATCTGATTTGACCCCAATTAATTACCCAAAAATGTAATAAAATAATTGGGCAAGGAAAATACCATAATGCCCTTCTAAAATTAGGATTAGACTTTCCTTATTTGAACAACCCATATTCAAATAGGCATATCTCACTCATACGAACTCGGAATCGCGCAAACTCAGCGGCGTTGGAAAGATTATTCCAAGAGCTTTCCTACCATA